>NC_045487.1:15562512-15565012 GCF_009650955.1 Corvus moneduloides | reverse complement strand
CAGAAGGTATTGGTGAGACTTGTGGGGCAATTGTCTGTCAAGGCCGCTCCTTAATGATAAGGTCCTAAAAATAAGATACTCTATGTGTATCTATGTGTACTCTATGTGCTTTTTGACTGCAGTCTAAAAGAGGTAAAAGAGGTAATATGTTAAAAACTAAGGACTCTGTTTTTTGTATGTTTAGTGATTCTAGCTGAGTTGTGGAGTTAATGTCCTAGAAGTTTCTTTGTATGAGAGCAGTCTGCATCCTTGGTTGGTTTAAAAGCAGGAATAGGTGAGGATGGCCAGGGTCACTCTGTAGCAGTACTTGCCTAGCGCCTGTTTTGGTTCCTGTCTCTGCTGAGCATTTCTGGACGGTACAAACTCAAACTGGAGAAATTAGTGGTCTGTGTATCTTTCCTCTTTTCAGTATATGTTATTAAGAAGCTAAACTTTGTAATAAAGAAGCCTACTTGAAAGAATTGTGCTTTGTTGAAGGCACACTTTTGTGATGCATTAGGAGAATAACATGCACTATTGCAACAGGAAAGGCTGCCTTGCCAAATGTACTTGAATTTTATTAAGTCCTGCTATCTGCTTTTTTTGTAGTATCCTTAAGTTCATGAGAAAAAGATCTAGATGTTTTCCATCTTTAAAAAATGCCTTACAATTCCTATTCTCTGGTTTTGTTTCTAGTATTCCTTTGTTATTGTATCTTACTGATGCCCAGATCCCTTGTGCTTTTCAGTGTAGCCTTGGCCAAGGAGAACCTCGTTGTTCTCAGTTGCTCTCTGTGTAGCATGAGTGGGATCTGTCATCAGGGAACTGCTCCAAGCCACTTCCAAATTTGATCTGAAATATTTTCCTTGTTTTCCCTATTGCAAAAATATTCTAGGCCGCTGGAGAGGCTCCATTTTGTCCAGGTTGCTTTTAGATGAGCAGACAAAGTACTTTGCAAGGCCGGCAGGCACCGTGTGTTTCTGTGAGAGAACACGCAGCTTTTCCTTTGTTTTAAATGCTTTTTTAATATTTTAGGGCTTGTCTACAGAGAGAGATTATATCGCGTTATGGTAGGGTGGCAATTTAAAGTAGCAATTTTGAAATGAATTAAATTAATTCAGAATAAAACATTCCTGTTCTGGCACAAATTAATCATGAATAATTAATTACAAATAATTAATGAGGAGTAACTAGTTGGTCTTTACAAGCCCTTAACAGTTTTAGTTGTCTCTCAGCATCTCAGTCAGGGAGCTGTTTACTGGCAGCAGCACATCAAGCCTGTGTAAGAGCAAGTAGAACAAGTAAAAAGGAAGGTACATAGATTTTTGTGTTGTAGAATCTTTGGGGATTGTTCTACCCAAGGAGATTGAAAGTACGCATGATTTTGCTCGCTGTTGGTTTTGCAGTTTGCCCATAGTGAAGGCCTGTAATTAATTGTGGACTAACTGTCCAATGTTTTGCTGTAGGAAAGGGATGACTGGTATGTGGCTGTTTGTGTGCTGTTGTGGGTGTGTGTTGTGGAGGCCGAGCAGGGCCGGGGGCTGTCCCCTGCCAAGGGGCTCGTGGGGTTGGGCAGCTGAGTGCCACAGTGGCCTTTGCTGCAGCTTGGGTTCCCCTGGCCCAGTGCTGTGGGTAGCATTGCTGGGAACCTCTGCCTGGAGAACACAGAGGAGATGGTGAGCATTAGCTGGTGGAAGGCTGTGTGTGGGAAGGGCAGTTTCAGCCAGGAGGCTGTGAAGAGGCTCAGGCCAGTGGCAAAGAGCTCGTTAGTGCCCAGGCACACGGATGCACGTGGGCACGGAGCGAGCAGACAGGAGCTTGGACATGCTCTGCTCCCTGCACGTGTGGACATGGACACAGCGTGCTCTGCTAGAGATGGGAAGGCACAGGAATGGGGTGTACTCAGAAAAAGACCCCAAGACAACCAACATCCTGACAGTTGGCTTGTTGTCATCCTTCCCAGAACCCCCTTCTCACGCCTAAGCCCCCGGCAATAGAGAGAGGGCTCATACATTTCCTCTATTGTTCTTTATTAAAGATACAATAAACTCTCTCCGATTGTATCTGTTTGTTGTAATGTCTACCAGTACTGCATTCAGACAGTTGCTCGTGTGCAGAGGTGGAAATGAAGTATAAACCTGATTCCATTGTTGGGATGTGCTGCCAACACAGCACTTAACCACCGCCCACCACTGACAAGCAGTCTGATGGTCACATCTGCATGTCAGTCCCATAAAAGGAAACCCTGAGACTGTCAGAGTGTGAGGCAGAGCATTAGTGATTTCAATTCTGTTTTATTTTCAACTTGAAATGGAGGAAAACAGACAAAAAACAAATAAGAAAGCTAAACAGTTGCGTGAGAGCTAGCAATTTGCTGGGCTCCAAGTGACAGACACTGCATTATCATAATTGTCTCTTCTACATGATAGGACAGAAAAATAATAATGTCATTTTATTTATAGCTGGGGTGCCCCCTTTATGAGAGTCATACAAGTTTCTGCCAAGTGGAGTAGGTCAAATG
>NC_045487.1:15417512-15557512 GCF_009650955.1 Corvus moneduloides | reverse complement strand
CAGAACCTGACCCAGACCCTGAGCTTTCTGTCAGCGTTGTTTTACTTAGTGGTGTTTTTGTCTGAAAATCTGTAGTGCTTCAGAAGCATTGGGAACATCAGGTCTCTGCTCCCCTTTTTACAAACTGAGTTTAGGTATGCTGTGTGCAACAGAAGTGCTGGAAAAACCATAAATTGATCCTGCAAGTCCTGATCAGGGCTTATTTTCCTTCTTTTTCTTCTCAGCCCAGATGAATTCCTCCTGAAAGGCAGCTCACGCTTCTGCTCTGTCCATTTTTATGCATGCTTACTGTTTTACACATCAAACAGGGTTATGTGTGCTTTTTTAGTAATGCCTGCTGAAGCATGGAAAGGATCAACATTTCATTTTCATTACATTTCATTTATTTCTCTATTTTGGAGGAAGGGTTCCATGAAGTATAAGACAGACGTAACTAAAATAAGTTTCTCCAGCAGGTGAAAGGCATTGGTAGCTAATGTGTCTCCTCCTAAAGCAGCTGAATGGCAAGTCACAATCAGAGATTTACAAAAAATGTCTGCTTGATAATGTCCTTTGCCATGACAAAGTACAGTCACAGGAGGAGTAAAAGGCTAAAAGAATGGCCAGACAAAGACAGATCATCAGTTTGCATTTAGTTTGAGACTCCTGCAAAGCTGTTACTTGAAAATACCTACATTGAATACAGGAAAACAGAGGTTGCCATCTTACATGTATATTTAGTCTTTGGTTATATTATTTGAAATGTTATGTAGCTATAATAGCATGACATAGAAACCCCTACCTGATACAGAGAGAGATATTACATCATCGCTGTTACAATGCTCTGCTGCAAAAGGACTTTTAAAGGATTTCTAATGATAATGAAAATATTCTGATACGGCATTAAGGATTTCACTACTGAAATGTGTTTAATGTAAATATGCTGTCAGATACCCTTCAAGTAATTGACAAGAGCAGATGATTAGCAGTGTTCTCAATAGTGTTTTTGCATAATCTTACATTTTGACAGAACTCTTCAGCTGCTTTTTATTGTCAGTGCTCTGCAATCAGTAATACTTTTTCCTTGACATTTACTTTGTCATTATAAATCTTGTAAGTGGTCATTTAACTTGTTCAGTATGCATGTAAGAATATCATTATGAACACGTTTGAAAAATGTCTTCCTGTTGAGGAACTATTGTGAAAGTAAACTTAAAAAACCCCTAAATGAAGTAGGTTGATGAGTGACTTTGTGAAATAAATACCTGTCTGTGAGCATCTTCATGCACATTTCAAGGATGATTTTAAAATCTCTCTCTTACTGAGCATTCACTCTTAAGTCATCAAATTCAACATGCTTGTTGGATTTTTTTTAATCTGTTACTTTTTTAATACTGTTGTTCAGTTATGATCATTTACATCTGACTGACCAAAATTAAACTCTTACGATCCATAAGCATTCATAATTACATACTGCATGTAACATTAATAGTCAATATAATAAACCTTCATCTTTATTGAAGCGTCTCTTGTTTCTACAGCAGTTCTTTAATCTATCTCAATAGATTTCTAGTGTACAGCTCATATAGATTTGGTCAGTGACAAGGGTTAGAGTAGTCTTGTAGAACATTTACTTGTAGCTGTGAAAAGCCCACATTCATCAGAGGATTAGGTCGATCAGATTGTACCAGGATCAATGGAAGGACTGTGTGATCCCTCTTAGGCTGTAATGTGTTCACCTTCTTTGGAGAGAATTCACATACACACACATTTCTCTGTCTTAAAGCCATTTATCTCAGAATGTCAAATTGCAATAATTAACCATTATTGATCTTAAATTCAATTAACTTCATTAACACAGGTCATGGTGAGGGTGCTGGTAAGGGAAAGGCTCTTGACAAGTGTCTTTTCTTATATGACATTGAATGTTCACAATCATGGCTATAAACTATTCATACTGTGCCACAGGAACATCTTTTAAAAATGACAGGAGTTTGGTTGGTGGCTCTGAAGCGACATTTTAATCCCCTCCCCCCCGTCTCCTAGTTCTCAGGGTTTTCCAGCAAATTTTCTATTCAGGAATCAGTGAACCATTTGTTTCTAGCGCATTATCTTAGTGTGACATTATAGCAAACCCCACCTATTCAAACACCCTTCTGTTCAATAGGTAGTGGTAGATAGACACTCATTTACAGCAGTGTATATTAGTATGGTTAGCAAATGAGTGAAATGAATATTCAGTTCTTCTTTCTGCTCTACATACAAAACGAGCTGGGGCCATCTTGCAGAGGTAATCCTGAGAATCTCTGCTTGCTTCAACTCCTAAGATTCATATTGCAGTCAATAGTTGTTTTTCTTAAATGAGGGCTGAATAGCAACTGTGAAAGGACACAAAGCTTTGTTGGCCCACACTGAGCTCCTTTCTTAATAGAAGAACTTCATTATAAGCACAAGTTCACAATAGCTGAAATTGTGATTGAAATCATTTGGATTTCTACTATACCATTCATACAGATGTATAGAGTTTATTGTAAGGAGGCACTGCAGCCAAAATAGCTATTGAAACTACTGTAGAAAGGGCTTCAATGGGAGATGCAAGTTTGCAACAAAATGAAGGATCAGGCTGAAGGTCTTTTGGTACATTTTGAATGTCTTAAGTAGTCATGATTATTTACAAATAAATCACCAAGTAGAATGACTCACTGTAAAGTATTGAAGCATTTTAGGTGAAAACTTGATTTTTAAAAATTTCACAGTGAAGGTGGCAGCTACAGAGATGTGAGTTAATATTAGTACAGCTAAACACAAATACAGCAGCAAATTCTAGTTACTGTAAAACTTGTAAGATGTGGGCAAATTAGGAGCAACTAAATATGTGGGAAGATTACAGAAAGTAAAGTGCAAGATTTTTTCTTGGTGTAAAAAAAAGGCTAAACCATAATCAGAAGACTGAGAAATGTGCATAAAGAGAAATGACAACATCAGTTTTGTTCAGAAACAGATTTCTGTGACAATTAAATGGTCATTTTGTCACTACATTTGCTATTTCCACTCCACTATACAAAGCATTTACTGAGAAGAGGCAGGGCAGAAGCAGAATGGTTTGATTACTGCATTTGAAGAAACTGAAGTTCCCTTACAACATCTGTTTGCTCAGTGAAGGATTATAATAATTACGAGCTATTAGAGCCATATTGAGAACTTCTATGCTCATGGCTGCTTATCCCAGAGTTGGCTGTGAATCTTGTATTAGTTTGTGGAATGCCCTGTGTGCTTTTCAGTGATTAAAAGATGCCACCCAAATGTCTGGTATCAAGCAGAGATTGTGTCACTCTGTGTTCTGCTACCAATTCATACAGAGAATTTGGCTTCATCTTGCCAGGATGTTGACAGTGACTTTTAACTAACAAGAAAACAGCCCCCAAAAACAAACTTTTTTTTTTTTAAATGTTCTGGTAAATATTTTTGTCCATTTGAGGAAATAGTAATTCTGGGCTTAGAAAAATTCTGCAGAGTCCAAAGAACAATTAGGTTCGAGTGTAACATGAAGCTTTTTTCTCTGCTGCTGAACTCCTATCTCCCACTGTCATGTGTGCTTGCACAGAGTGGGACTCTCGAGCAAGTCTGTAGTACTTCACACCAAGCAACTGCCTTGGAAACCAAGGAAAAGCCACTTTTGTCTAACCTAAGAGTGGATCACATTTATTCATGTTGAATAATTTATATGACAAATATAGGTGGGGGTTTTTCCTGTTAATAATGGGCTTGGTCATTGAATTTGTGAAGTTTATGCGAAATTTTTGAGACTGGAGCTGCTTGTGAACTGATACTTCACCAGTCTCTGCCTGGTTCCCCAATCCCCGGTGGTGTTTCCCCTTTGTGGCTGGGTAGCTGACCCTTAACACACCCCATGGACAGTGAGGAGCTTCATGCTCCTTGGAATGGTGTCCATTTGTTACTTTGGTGTACTTGGAGGAAGGGTATCCTTTCCTGGGGAAGGTGGAGGGGTGGGGAGGGGAGGAAGAGAAGGGTGCTACAGGAATGTTGATGAAATGGGGACACAAGACTCTGGACTGAATCAAACCGAGGAGCGGTTGAGAATTCCCAGTGGGTGCTCACAGCCTCTGTTGCTCATTTGCCTACTTGGTCTAGTCCTAGTGGTGCTTGTGAAAGTCTGGTTATGTGGTGATGGGGAGGCCAAGAAGGATTTTTTTTGTCCTTTTTCAACCAGAAATTCCAGGCATATGCCCTAGAGGCTGTTCAAATCTCTACTCCCCCAGAGTGCAAAGGGGAAAGGAGATGGATTCTACAAATTACCATAGCAAGGAAGGCCCTTCTGTCATTGTGGCCATCCATAATGTTTCTCAGCCTTTTGACTGGGTTACTGTCAACCCTGCCTTACTTCTGGTGACCACCCATGGGCACACACAGTGGAACATGAACAGTTACCCGGCCGTGGTACTTTTGGCAGTCAGTTGTGTTGTGTATGTGTGACTGCAAATTTTGGTCAAAACCCTTAAAAATCTGTTCTTCCTGGCCAGGCAGTCTCCAAACTCTTATTCTTGTGAAGTTTCTCGTAAGCATGTCATTCACTCCTGACTGTACAAGAATGATACCTGAAGAAAGTCTCTTTAGAAATCCATATGATTTTGTTCGTTATATGTGGGAGTAACTTTGACCTTGGGTCTCATCCAAGGTTTTTTAATATTTGGATCCCTTCTTGTCAAAAGCCGTTTGTAGAAGGTAGCACATGAACTCTTCAAGTGAAACAGATTTCAGACTTATTCTCGTGCAACCCTACCCGTAGAAGAGCACACTGCAGTGTGATGGGATCAGGTGCTCTTCTCCACATCAGAAAAAAGTGGTGTTATGTTTCAAGGGTGGGTAATTCGAGCAGGTTTTAGAAAAAAACCTCTGCTCAGCATGTTAAATTCAGGGAGTTTAGGCCCCAGGGAGAAATCAAGGCAGGGTGCAATTTTGGAAGAGGGAGGCATGATCCATCATGTTCCATCTCCAGCACAGGTCTGGCAGAGTGGGTGTCACAGTGTACCTGAGTCTTGCTGCGTGCTGGGAACAGAGAGCTCTTCGGAGGAGAGTTGTGACAATACTTCAAAAACCTTTCCTATTTTCCCCATTGTGAAAAGGAGTTTGCTGGCAGTCTGCAGGTACAGCACTCACTGGATCCCAGCAGCTTGGCTCAGAGGAGATCTGTAACCACAGGCTCTGGGTTGTGCTCAGCACATGCACCTGTGGGTATTTCACTGGCTGAAATAATTGTTTCAGCTGAAAACTGGCAATTATTTTCAATTATACACATATATTGTATTCACATAAACACACTGTGAAGAAACATAGGAACAGAACAAACTTAAGTCATCTTCCCATGTTTTGTGTAAATAGCTGAATTATATTTATTAACCTACAGGAGTAACAGGCTCCTTCACTTGTCTTCTTGTCTAGCACCAGACAATTAACTTTTAACTTCTTTTCAGGTTTTCAGCTGTAAACTGTGGATAAGAATGCTTCTTCCACAAGGCTGATGTGAAAAATAAAGCACTCACTGAACACCTCAGTTAAGCGATGCTGTCCAACAGTGCCAAGTTGTTTTTAAGCCATCATTTCATATTATGGTATCCTGGTTTTTCAGGTGTATATTTAATAAAGGAGATAATACATAAATGTGAGGTTTGCACTTTGTCATTCAAGAAACATCTAAATAGTATTTGGTTTCAGAAAAATGAATGCCTCCCTTATCAGAATTAGTAGCAGTTTTTGAATATTTTCTCTCTCATTTGGGAGTGGCCTGTATGACATGTTTCTTGTGGCAGCTTGGAGACCTGAGTCCCGTACCTTCCTTTAAACTAGGCAAAACCCAGGGGAGTTTGGAATACAGTGACATGAGGAAAAGGTAGATGTAGCCTGATGTACAATTGCTTTGTTCTGTGCTTAGGTGGCCCACCCTTTAATGACATATAAACTAATTCCTTGCTATCATCTCTTCACTGTGTGTTCTTGTCCATGTTATTCTCATCTCTTAACACTTGCAGTTGATTTGGCCTCTCTGAAGTCTCTCCAAATGTAATACCAGTCCAGGATGCTGAATCAGAGCAGCTGGCTAGCTTCCTCCGGCCTATTTCTGAGCTCTCTGTGGCAGACAGCTGCAGTATTTTCACGAAGGAACAAAGTACACTTCAAAGTTTTCAGTGCCTAATGATAGCCACCCATTAGATTGGCATCCTTTGTCACATCCGTCCACATCACTTCCCAGTGACTTAATCCTACGCTCTCACTGGCATGAAAAGGCTGCAGATATATCAACATACAAAAAATCCAGCTAAACAAGCATTAATCATACACATCACATCAAATTAACATGTTCAAAATTAATATTCTTGACCTTGCCAGTAGGCAGAATAATCCGTCTTGCAGTAGGCTTGCACTCCGGTGCGAGGTACCAGGGACTTGAGCCGACGTGCGAGAGAAGTGCTGACCTCTTCACTTGGAAATAACATTTCTCTCCCATAATAGACAGTCTTGCCTCTATGAAACAGAACCTTTGACCTTTCTAACAGGAATAATGTCCCTGTCAAGGTGCTGGGTAATCAGTATTGCCATGCCCGTTTAGAGACTGTTGTCATTTGCCACTCTTGTAAACAGGGCAGTGACTGCTGCCTCCCATCCTGACTGCCTAATGAGGAATATGCGAACATCTCTGTCAAGGAGTGAAGTCTCAAATACAATTTCAGTTACATGGGAATTATCAGTTAGTCTCAGTATAGAAATAGCTCATGTTGTGGGTGAAATGTTTGCCTTTCTTGCTGTGAGTGGAAGGCCTGTGGAGTGGGAGTTTTCTAACAGACTAATATAACTCTTTTATATGCCTTCATTTGCATTAGGTCTTTGATTGACTTCATCCACTGAGCTGGTTTTCTCTTGCCTCTGTTCATTAATTTTGTGAATAAGGTTCACTGGCGCAGTCAGATCATCTCCATGCTGCAGTTCCTCGGTTGGCTTTCTCTGCACTGGTCTTGGGACTGAGCCTCCTTTTAACTCCAAATGGTCCCACCAAAACTGGGGACTCTGAGGTTTTTTCAAAGATTACTTAAATATTAAGAAAAAAATTCTGTTAATTTCTCAGGTGGCTGGTGTCTGCTTTAAGACAGAATGGGACAGCTATTTTGGAAAACGCCGTGCACTGCCAGCAGCAGTGGCAGTGACAGGAGCCACCTCTTACGCGGTGCCGCACAATGGGGAGCGAGAGTCGGGATGCAGAGGGAGTTTCTCTGGCAGAGTCCTACCCACTGCTCCACTTTATGATCTAATGTGATCCTTTTTCCCTGTTTCTTTTTTACTGGGAATATAATATTGATCCTGTAAGCATTGGGAGCATTCCTGCTCTTGATCCTGTTCTGCTGCTCTCTTATTTCCAAGTGTGGAACATTTATGGGCTCAGATTCTTTAAGGAATGAGAAGGATTTTTCCCAATGAACTCAAAATCAGATGGTTTGGGAGATGACCCTTTGTATTACTTCATGATTTTGAATGATGCGTAGCAAAGATGATCTAATTTTTTTTTTAATAAGAAGCATTTGGTTAAAGCAAAAATATTTCCAAGGAACTGAGTGGTTTTGATAAGCTTTAGTAGTTGAGCATTTTTAATGTGAGAAGAATATTGGAATGTTTTGTTCCTTTTTCAAGCAAACAGCACATACACTAGTTTAAATATACCCCCAGTGAGCTAATTAAAACAAAAGAAAAAATTTTGGCAAGAAAAAACATAATTAAAACAAGAAATTTCAATAGTATTGAAATGAAATATTTGGATACATCCAAGCCAAAATATATGGTCTCAGCTGCAATTTTCAGGAAATGAGGGAAAAATTGTGCATATAATTGGGTTTTGGAGAGCAGCAAAATATGCTTTTAGTGCTGTGGTCTTGTATTTCCAAACAATCCCAAGAAGGTGTGTGTCCAGCCACATCACAGGGGGATGTTGCCATGGGGGGGATGACAGCCATGCAGTGTTTTTGCTGTTTCTGCTGAAGAGGAGCTCTGGCAGTGGGGGTGGAGGTGGCAGCTGTGGTGCTGGTGAGCCCAGGACATCAGCAGGCACAGCTGCTCTGGCTCCACGGGGGCTTTCTCTGCCTCTGGAGACACAGTGGGCTGGTGACACCTCTCTGCTCTCGTGCAGTAGATCCCTGGTGTCTGTGCAGAGCCAGGTATATGAGTTTATTACTGTCTATGCAATATGTAGATCATTTTGGACAGTGATGGATCACAATTTATTTCCACTGGCAAAGAAATGATCCATAGCTCAGTTATGAAGGTAATTCCCTATTGTGTGGAAATTAATTGCATTATACCACAGCTTACTGTTACGTATTGATATCAAATGTGTTAATTTCATTGTTACCTAGCACTTTAGTTAATAATTATAACAAATATTAATGAGGGAACTATCTGTTCTCAACCTCTGTGTGGCTGTACCTGCAAGATGTTTCTGAACCCCTTTGATATCCTCCTCTTCTCTAGCAACTGAGGGCCACTCCAGGCAACAGCTTTCCACTTTTTGTCAAATACTGTGTCACAGTGACACCACTGCTCAATTTGCGGGCAATTTCCTGTGGGTTATGGCGCCCTGTGAGATGTAAGCTAAACACTTTTTTGAGGACTGTGATTTTTTTTTTTTGTCTTTTTTCTCTGGAAAAACAAACCCCAGAACTGCCTAATTTCTTTCATTTCCACTCTTATTAACTTCTGCCGCTAGAATTGCCTTTAAAGTTGTTTCTTTTCCCCTCAGACTTTGCTGTTGAGGCATTGAATAACCGTTTTACAGATGCCCTGCTGTTCAAACATTTATTCTACACTTGAAAAATATCAAACTACAAGTCTTTTTGTCTTTTTTTTTCTTTTATTTTCTTTTTTTTACATAATAAGAGGGTAATGGCTAAGTAAGGATGGGCTGCAGACAGTGCTTCTTTTAGACAGTCTGTCCTCCAGGCAGTGAATCTCAGTGGAAAATCTTTCTACCATCTCCTCCTGATTTTGTTCTCTTCTTTCACAGTCTCTGCTTTTCCTGTAGGTACTTCACCAAATAAGAAATTTCTCTGCTATGGGCCTCCTTGTCCTTATTTCTGGTGCAGTGAGGCTGTTACCTTCCTCTGTGCTTATATAGACCATTTGTTGCCCCTGTGAAAGGTGTGGTGAGGCAGGGACACCTTCCACTAGACCAGGTTCCATCCCTTCTCTCCTTTGTGCAGGGGAAGGAGCAGAAGGAGCCCTTGGAACTGTAATTTCTTCGAAGTTGCAGATTGCTGGGTTAAATTCCACACTGTCGTTTGTGCCTCATTTCCTGCATTTCTGGATCAAAGACTGATGTCACAAGTTGGCTTCACAACTTGAGCTTAGGAAGGGGAACAGCTATAGAGGAGGCAGCTCCTGGTTAACACGCAAATATGCTTGATAGTTGGTGAAAAGGGCAAAGAAAGCATGAAAGGTAAATAGATTTACATTTAAATGAGCCACATGCTGGAGGTTTTCCCTAATGTAAAAGTCACTCTCTAAAAAAGCTGTGAATGTGACAAGTCTTTCAGTTCAAACAAAATTCGTAAGACTTCAGCAGTAAGAGAAATAAAAATGTAAAGAATAACACACTAATTAGGGAGTTGGTTCTGTGCACTCTGTTTGTGTTGGTGCGCAATGGGTCCCAGGAGGGCTTTCCATGGTATGCAGGGATGGAGCCCTTGGATTTGGAATGTGATGTGGTGGTGGGAATGAGTGGCACACACTCAGACTGGTGTTCAATAGCCAGAAAAAACTAAAGACAGGTCCACTCAGAGTGCCCTGGTGTGCCCCCCCAGCCTGCAGGTGTCAATGAGGTCTCTTTAAGGCAGGCAGCATGGTGATAACTTTGTGTGAAACAACTTTGGGTGATAACTGTGAAAAGGAAATTATTATGCAGTTTCAAAACAGAGGCAAAGAAACAGGAGTTGCAAAAGAAAATCTGTTTCCACAAGGTGGAATAGGAAAAGGGTACATTTGCTTCCAAATCAAAGGTTTCATGCCATGATTCCTTCCTTCCATCCTTCCTTATTCCTGTCAGTAGGATTTGGTGTGGTTGAAAGAGAGGCAGTTAACAGTCAGTTGTCTGCACACTATCAGTTGTTATACAAAATTTTTCAACTTTAGAGAGTAATTTGAACTGCTTTGGTCTCCTTTGCTAAAGTCCTGAAAATCCACTTTTTTAGATTCTGTGTAGTGGTTTTGTTTCAAGTATTTGCAGGAGAGATGCTAAACCTTACTACTAATTGCTGCAGTGTCTGACATATACAGATATAGGTGATATAAAAATAGTATTATTTTTTCAAAATATTTTGAAAAGGCATAAAATAGAGCAAAACAGCACATCTCTGTTTCATTGTATGGAGAGTGGTATACTTGTTTCCACAGTCTGATCTTTGTACCAGCACCTTTGAAGCATCTTATGATAAAGTTTTTTAACATAATTCTTTCAAACTATGTGCTCCCAAACCTTAAAAATAGGACCCTTGCTGCTCGAATTTTCTGCATTGAAATTATCTGAACTGAAATATTTAATCATTACTATGTGTTGCTCATATGTGATATGTTTGTGCTTTCAAAGGTTTAACTTGTATTCTGAGGATCAGATTATAACTTTACATGCTTGGAGGAGGATTCGCTACCATTCAACCATATGAAAGAACAGTAGTGAATATTTTGTATAACCTAACTGAATGAAGAAATACTCCATGTGAAACTAAAAGCCTGATTTCATTGTCACTTTAACAGTTGTTTTGTCTCTTGTGGTTTTCTGATAACATTTAAACATATTTTCCCTGAAAGAATTTTGCAAGGTTTAATACTGTGTGTGTGATACCTACTGTAGTGTTCTACATTTTTCAGTCTGTTGGTTAAGTAGGGCTTTTCGGGGTGTAAACTGTTGTCTTCTCTGCACTGTTGCCTGAAGAAACAAGCTATAGATTGCTCAGGATACAAATACCCTACCATTTCCAGATGTGTTGCAGAGAAGGGCAACTGCAGAGAAGTCAGGTGTCTTTAACCACAGATTCTACCGAAAATGTGACTTTTTTCAGTTTATAATTATCTTTGTGAGAGGTTTTAAATACCACTGAAGAGAGTCATATTCCATTTTTGCTTTCGTGCAAATTAATGCATTATATAGAAATAGATAATTTTGATTAGTTAATGATCCCTTTTTAAATGTTACCATAATTTTCTTGCCTAAAGAAAAAACTTAGGTAGATGTAGTATATGTAGAACAGAAGCATAGAAGCACCATGGAAAAAAAAAATTGTTTACTGTCAGTTGCCAACTGTCCTATTCAAGAAGAGTATCTTAGATTTACATCACCAGTTGCATTACTTGAGGGGAAAAAAAGACAGGATCCCTGTTGGGTGTCCGTGTAGCTTATGCTGAGTAAATATTGACAAAGTAGTCTAAAGAGCAAACACTTTGACATTTGTAAGGTCCACTGGAAGGTCTTGTATATATTTATACAGCAAGAATGAGTGCAGCATACCAATTTTGTTGAACTAGCTCCTGACATAATTCTGCATGGGCTTTCTTGTTGAGGAAGTGTTTAAATGGGAATGGGACATTTGTTACACTCACAAAGAATGTCCTCAAATTGCTCTGAATGAGTTGTTTCCACAGGTTACATCACTTGCATTTAACCATCTCCTCTAAAATGTGGCACTGCTAATAATGATAGCTTTAAAAAAATCTAATTTTTAAAATTTATTTTAACTGGGGATTTTTTTACTTTGTAGAAATTCTTGATGTTTGTTGTGCTCTATATTTATTAAAGATTGAGTCTCAAAACTGTAATGAGCAAAAAATGCTTGCTTAATTTAAATTGTGAATCTGTCTGTTAAGAAATGCATTAGGGGTAGGAGAAGCATAAGACATATTAATTGACAGACAGGAACTGCTGTCTCTGAGGTTGATACAAGTAATTTATTACTTTAGAAATGAATGCCACCTCCAGAATGTGCTTCATTAATTTCAAATTTAGTTTTAATTTCAAGCTGTTGCCCCTTGAGAAGAATAAGGTGGCAAATTATGTTTGAAGAGCAGATTTTTTTTCTTGCTCTGAAGAAACACTAAATTTTAACTGTTTAATTTTACAAATAAGTACACTTCTTTGGCTAAAGCAAAAGTATGATGAGCAGAAACTAACTTGTATTTTCTTCTCTTCATCATAGCCTATGTTTCAGACGAACTAAAAGCAGCAGCGCTGGTGGAAGAAGATGTGGAACCTGATGAAAATGCAGTTGATGGGGAGCCTTCAGCAAAATATGCATGTCCAGAAAAAGACTTCAGTAAGAACTGCCAAAGCTACCAAAACTCTCCAGCAGCTGAGTTCTCTAGCCATGAAATGGACAGTGAGTCCCACATCAGTGAGACAAGTGACCGCATGGCAGACTTCGAGAGCAGCTCCATTAAAAATGAGGAAGAGACCAAGGACGTTTCCATACCACTGGAAGACTCTACAGTTTCTGATAGTTTAGAACAAATGAAAGCCGTGTATAATAACTTCCTCTCCAATTCCTACTGGTCCAATCTCAATTTGAACCTTCACCAGCCAATTTCGGAAAAAAACAACGGTAGCAGCAGCAGTAGCAGCAGCAGCAGCAGCAGTTGTGGAAGCGGCAGCTTTGACTGGCACCAGACTGCAATGGCCAAAACGCTGCAGCAAGTTTCACAGAGCAGAATTCTGCCTGAACCGAGCCTTTTTAGCACAGTCCAGCTGTACAGACAGAGCAGTAAGCTCTATGGCTCTATATTCACTGGAGCCAGTAAATTCCGCTGTAAAGACTGCAGTGCTGCCTACGATACTTTAGTAGAATTAACAGTGCACATGAATGAAACAGGACATTATCGAGATGACAACCATGAAACGGATAACAATAACCCCAAAAGATGGTCCAAACCTCGCAAACGTTCTTTGCTCGAAATGGAAGGGAAGGAGGATGCCCAGAAAGTGCTAAAGTGTATGTACTGTGGTCATTCATTTGAATCTCTTCAGGATTTGAGTGTTCATATGATCAAAACAAAACACTACCAAAAAGTGCCTCTGAAGGAACCTGTTACACCTGTAGCAGCAAAAATTATCCCAGCTACTAGAAAGAAAACATCACTGGAGCTTGAACTTCCAAGTTCTCCAGACTCCACGGGTGGGACACCAAAAGCAACAATCTCAGATACTAATGATGCACTTCAAAAGAATTCCAATCCCTACATTACGCCAAATAACCGCTACGGTCACCAGAATGGTGCCAGCTATGCCTGGCACTTTGAGGCGAGGAAATCCCAGATTCTGAAGTGCATGGAGTGTGGAAGTTCACATGACACCCTGCAGGAGCTCACAGCTCACATGATGGTGACGGGACATTTTATTAAGGTCACTAACTCTGCCATGAAAAAAGGGAAACCAATTATAGAAGCCCCAGCCACACCGACAATAACGTCCTTAGTAGATGAGAAGGTCCAGTCTGTGCCGCTAGCTGCCACCACCTTTACATCTCCTTCCAACACACCTTCTAGTGTTTCCCCTAAATTAAATGTTGAGATTAAAAAAGAAGTAGATAAGGAAAGAGTCATTGCTGATGACAAAATGAAAGACAAAGAGAAGTCAAGTGAAGATGAGGAGAAGTATGATATCTCCTCAAAATACCATTACTTGACTGAAAATGACCTAGAAGAAAGTCCTAAGGGGGGATTAGATATATTGAAGTCTTTAGAAAACACAGTTACATCAGCTATAAACAAAGCCCAGAATGGCACACCGAGCTGGGGTGGCTACCCCAGCATTCATGCTGCCTACCAGCTGCCTAATATGATGAAGCTGTCGTTGGGCTCATCTGGGAAGAGTACACCATTAAAACCTATGTTTGGAAACAATGAACTAGTATCACCAACTAAAAACCAGCCCTTGGTGTCTCCACCAAGCAGTCAGACCTCACCTGTGCCAAAAACAAACTTTCATGCCATGGAAGAATTGGTAAAGAAGGTCACTGAGAAGGTGGCTAAAGTGGAGGAGAAGATGAAAGAGCCTGAAGGAAAGCTTTCTCCACTGAAGCGTGCAACGCCTTCGCCGTGCAGCAGTGAAGTCAGTGAACCCCTTAAGATGGAGCCCTCCAATGATGGTGGCTTCAAAAGCCAGCAGAACAGCCCAGTTCCTCAGAGAGACGGTTGCAAGGATAGTCCAACTGTAGAACCCGTGGAGAACGGGAAGGAGCCTGTGAAGTCCATCGTAGGTTCTTTAAGTAGCAGCACAGCCATCATCACTGATCACCCTCCTGAACAGCCATTTGTAAATCCATTAAGTGCACTGCAATCCGTCATGAATATTCACCTTGGGAAGGCAGCAAAGCCATCTTTGCCTGCTCTGGATCCAATGAGCATGCTTTTTAAAATGAGCAACAGCTTGGCAGAAAAGGCTGCAGTGGCCACCCCACCTCTACAGTCCAAAAAATCAGACCACTTAGACCGTTATTTTTATCATGTCAACAATGACCAACCCATAGATTTGACGAAAGGCAAGAGTGACAAAAGCTGCTCTTTGGGTTCAGCGCTTTTGTCATCCACATCGACATCTTCTGCATCTTCTTCATCTACAGTGACAACAGCAAAGACATCTGCAGTCGTGTCATTCATGTCAAACTCGCCGCTACGCGAGAATGCCTTGTCAGATATATCTGATATGCTGAAGAACCTGACAGAAAGTCACACATCAAAATCTTCCACACCTTCCAGCGTATCTGAGAAATCTGACATTGATGGTACCACAATAGAGGAACCAGAAGAGAGTACACCAGCTCAGAAAAGGAAGGGACGTCAGTCTAACTGGAACCCTCAGCACTTGCTCATATTGCAGGCCCAGTTTGCAGCCAGTTTACGGCAGACTTCAGAGGGGAAATACATCATGTCAGACTTGAGCCCTCAAGAAAGAATGCACATTTCCAGGTTTACGGGACTCTCAATGACCACAATTAGCCACTGGCTGGCCAATGTGAAATACCAGCTCCGAAGGACGGGGGGAACTAAGTTCCTTAAAAATTTGGACACTGGGCACCCAGTGTTCTTTTGTAATGACTGTGCTTCACAGATCAGAACTCCTTCAACTTATATCAGTCATCTTGAATCGCATCTGGGTTTCAGGTTAAGAGACTTGTCCAAACTGTCCAGTGAACAGATTAACAATCAGATAGCACAAGCAAAGTCACCATCTGAAAAACTGGTGACGTCTTCTCCAGAGGAAGATATCGGAACTTCTTATCAGTGCAAACTTTGTAACAGGACTTTTGCAAGCAAGCATGCTGTTAAACTTCATCTTAGTAAAACACATGGGAAGTCACCAGAGGATCATCTTCTGTATGTTTCGGAATTAGAGAAGCAGTAGCATTTGCTTTTGATTAAAATAACTGTAATTTGCTTTGAGGAAAACTGTCAAAGACGCCTTAAAGCTACTGTTTAGTTCTTGGCACATGTTCTTATTTTAACTCCAGAGTCACTCTGGGCTGAACTGTTTTGTATAACTGTACAGTGTTTAAATAGAGGTGCATAATCAGCTGTTGTTACTGGTAAAATATGAAGGTTAAAATGCAGTGGTAAGTGTTTGGAACTTTGTGTAAATTGGATTTAGTTGCTGTGCATCCCTCTGATGCATCAAGCTGCATGCATTAACAGACAGTTTAATTAAGCATTTATAACTAATTCTGGTGCACTTTTTCATGTGACCTAAGTGTGCTGGTATTTCTCACCCTATAATCTTTAGCCCTCTGAGTACTTTGAAGCACTTTTGCATTAATTTGGTAAAAATGTAAGGATATGTGTTTTTTTTAGACCCTTACTAGCTTAGTTCTGATTACTAATATGAACCTCCATTTATGCAGAGGTGTCTCACACCTTGAAATTTAAAAATATAATTTTCACATTGAAACATAGATGTATATATTGTATAGATTTCAAAATCTCTTATGGAAAATGTGATTGTGGTTAATGCCATTTTCTTTTTTTTCAGCATTTTTAGCAGCAGCAGGGTTTGTACCTGATAAGCCCCAGGTATAAACCGCACCTATATATAGTGTATATTTCATTTTTTTTTAGATCTAACAGTTTTTCCTTTAACAATCAAACATTGTAAATTATGTGATAAAAGATACCACAGATAGCATTTATAAAGTATTCAGAAACATTATTCTTAAAGCAAAATATGTTTTGCTTTGTTTTGCTATACAGTACATCTATATTAAGAGAGGTTCATGTTTAAATTATACATATTTATTAGTGTTGCTATCATTTGTTTGGGTTGTTTTTTTTTTTTTTTTTTAAACTGTCTGAAGAAACAGAAGCCACGGACTGCATTCCTGGCATGCATTCTAACTGTTTTGCACAACATGACTTTTAAAGGTATTTATTAGTAAAAAAAAATAAAAATAAAATAAAAAGAGAAAATTCAAAATAAACTCAGTGCTCAAAGGGTTAAATCTATTTGAAAAACTTGTACTGTATTTCCTAAACATTGATAAAGCCTTTAAAATGTTTGTACTGTAATACTTTGCTTAAAAAGTTATGAGGCATTCTGTGATATAACCTCTTTTACTTATTTATAAGCGCTCTTGGTTGTTATTTCCTATTGTAGAATGCCTTTTTATTTCAATTGGTAACTTTCTGTTTTGTTCTGCCTAATTATTCTCCCAAGATTCCATACTGCAGCTTTATCTTTAGGCATATGAAAGGTAACCCGTGGTTACCAGCACACTAAGTGATTCTGTTCGTCTCCATTTTTGGCAGTTAATTTGCAGAAGTAACTGACAGCTGACACCATATGAGAATCTATGTATAAAATATTGGCATGTAAACAGCACAGACACTGTAATGCACTCTGTGCCCTGTTTTGTTGTTGACAATGAAGCACCATTATATGACTCTTCATATAACCTTTTTTTCTACAGCAGCATTAAAATTGTCTTTTTGCTATAATTTTGTGTTGCGTTCACAATTATGTCTGAAATGTGCTACGACTAACGAGCACATTAAAATTAAATTGTATGCTATCTGTTTATGACTGAAGCTTGAGTAGGTTTCTTCATCTGCCAGGTGCTGGCAGTCAAAAGCTGCACATAAATCACTGGAGTTTTAGTGAACTTTAGCATTTAAAGAGCAGGGTAGCACTTATTCAAAGGCTGCATTAACAGAGTTTTTTTCCCCCAGAAGAGATAAATGAGCGTTATAACTCCTTCTTAAGGTAAGGCTGGCTGTGGAGAGGGGGTTTATCAGCAGTGCATGGCAAAGCAAATAAGTGTTTTGCTGTGAGTTCAGACCCAGGCAGGCACCGCTGCTCACCCGCCTTCCTCCTAAATGCATTGAGCAGAGTCTGCACCCGAGGGTGTTCCACAGCTCAGAGAATCCCTTTCCACCTACCCAACATTTCCAAATGACAGGAGAAGGAACCTGAGACCGGTGACTTCAACTTTGGGGTTTTGAAGTGACTCCTCTTCTAGCCCTACCTGCTGCTGGACAGCATTCCCAGCAGGTAGAGAGGGGGAGAGGAGGTGAATAAACACATGCCAAAGAAAAGCAAACAATCTGGAGCATTTATATGATAATGACAGACTTTTACTGGTGTTGACAGGTCATCCCATCAAAACCATTGAAAACAATTTGCATCTCCAAACACCTATATTACTATGCATGTAAATAATGTCTTTTGCCAGTCAGGTGAACTCAGAGTCCGGAGATGGTTACATGGGAACCAAACCCACCATTACAGCACTTCAGCATCCCGAGTGAGAACCACCATCTGAATGTCAAATGTACAGTTTCCTTTCTTTTTAAAAAAAATCCACTGTCTTCCAGTAAGCAAAGAATTGAATCTTGGGTTCTTTTTGTCTTTCGGTCTTTCTTTCCATTTTTCCATCTTTCTTTGTAATGTTAAAGGCCAGTACCATGTCTCAATAATGTGTTGGAGTGTTCTGTTCATTCTACAGCAAATGTTGCTAAGAGGACCAAGTGAACGGGATTAGGGCTTTGGGTTTTTTCCTCCTCTTTTGGCTCACACTTGTGTCTGATTTTAAGGTCATTTGTGTGTCAATGTTTATGGCCTCAGCTCAAATTCCAGCAATAAAATAACAGCAGTTTTACTGGTTGACTGTACCATCCCAGGAGTCCCTCACTTAGTGAGGAAAGGGAACCTGGCTGGCTGAAGTCTTCCCTGGAGCCTCCCAGGTGCCTGTCCACATTTTTTACAAATACATGATCTCAGTCTAAAACCAGCCAAACTTTTTACCTCTACAGCAGAGAATTCCTCTTTTGAAAATTATAACAGCTTAAATATAGTA
Organism: Corvus moneduloides; assembly: GCF_009650955.1. Lineage (NCBI taxonomy): Eukaryota > Metazoa > Chordata > Aves > Passeriformes > Corvidae > Corvus > Corvus moneduloides. Next base: position 15,539,147 of record NC_045487.1, on the reverse strand, counting down.
TTTGGTTGCAAACCAGAAATTCACACATAAGGAGACTGGCAGATTATTGCATATATTGTCAATCAATGTATTTTTAAGATGCACCATTGACTTATAATAGTAATGCTCAAAGCTCTGTACGCAATACTGCTATCTGGGACACGGGAGGGAGTAAAAGCAAGAGACTGCAGAGTCTGCAGTGTTCTTTCTACTCTTAAAATACAGCCAGGGGATCTGATGCAACTTCCCTGATCTGGTAAAAGTCAGTTCCTGGACCTGACTTACCTGGGTCTGAAAGTACTGTGAGGAGATTTACCATGAACAAATTCCGGGAGTGACTAGATCTGCCAGTGTGCACCAGAAAGGACTTTTTAATATGCTTCTTAAAATGTGCTTGAAACTTTGCAAATGAATGGCTAGTCAGGATCTGAATATCCCAAATTTATTAAAATAAAGTTCAGCTTGCATTTCAGAACCTGCAGGACTGGCATAGCAATGTGATTTCACATTATAAAGAATTTAGAGAATCAATGAACTAGAATAATGTTCTTTTCATCCATACACTGGTATGTATATTGGCATGGTAACTATTAGTGCTAACCAAATCACCAATCTAGCTGTGTTAAGATAATTTTTTTTCCTATTAGGCAAACATGAAGGTATAAATGCGGCATTTTAAAATAAGCATCTGACTTCTGACTTTTGCTTTGCATTTGATATTTTATTTAGAAATATGCAGATCAAGTGCAAGAGAAAACAAAATGCCTCAAGAAAGAGGTTAAAAATGAAATTGTGATGGGTGAGAAGAGCTTTAAATCCCAGGTGTATAAAGGTGACCCTGGTCTAACCCCACCCAAGTAGTGGCTTGTTGCAGCATACTGTATATCTTCCAGCCATCACATTTACGCAGTATCTTAAAATAACATTTGTGATAAATGTGCAATTTAACTAATTTATGGTGCTGTGATGTGCTCAGGGCTACATGCAAGATGAAAATCTTAAATGGAGCTTGAACAGCTCACTTCACAACAAGAAATCAATATGCCAGATCTTAGAGAGCTGTTCACTGGAGTCAACATTTAGCAAAAAAAAAAAAAAATCAGGGAATGTATCTTTAAGTTTTAGTGAGTAGGAAATCTATAATTAACTGAAATATGACTTTTAAGCTAGCGTAAGGAACTGTTTCTGAAACCAAAATCTTTCTAGAATCTTCATTATATTTTATTTTTGTATTAAAGTTGAAAGTATATTGTTTTAATTATGCAGGTGCTTTTGTGGTAACCACTTTGTGCAATTTTTTATCCAAACCAAGGCAGATTAGTGTTATAATATGGGAATTATCTGTTGCATTTAAACATGGCTGTGTATTTTGCTATATAAAGCTAAACATGATATGACTCTGCATGTTATGACAGCAAAAAAATCTGGCTATACTTTGAGACTTAAAAATATACTGGCATGTATTGAATGGAAGAACCTTCTTTAATTTTGCAAGTTCTTATTTCAGCTGCAACAGAAAAAAAGGAACAGTGGTGCAAGTGGAACAGAGACGACTGGTAATAAAGCTAAATTTAATTAATAAATTTTGTATTTTAAAGTACGCCTCCAGAGAGCCTTATATATTTCCTAGAAAAATATCAAATTATTATGATCACTGCTGCCTGCTTTGTTTGGGTAACTTTTTGTTACAAGAATATGCTGGAGCTTTGCTAGGTGGTGTGTTACCCACACTGCTCCACAGAGCTGAAATACAGGGAATGGTCATAAAACTAGAATTTATCAAGGAAAGTAGAAAAAAAACCAATTTCAAGATTACCAACTTTTTAAAAGTCACAGTCATATTTTGTGTTATCCAAGGATGAAATAGCACTTAATACTTGATTGGATAGTTACTGTTTTAGCATGGAAATACAAATGTGTAGCTCCCTTGAGTATCACTAGTAAATACATACAATCTCCAGGAAAAAAACCCAGTAAATTCTCTTCTCCTGGGACTCTGTGCCAAGATGTGCCTTCCAGCCCTTGCTTGACCTGCTGTAGGTAAATGAGAGAACAAGAAATAATTATGGAACTGCCATCTTGGAACATGAAAGTGGCTCTGTTGGTCGGGGTGTGGTAACAGTGAATTTTGTTGAGTTTTCAGTAATTATCCTGTAATAATGAAAGGCTTGTATATGCTTAAGACTATAATATTACAGCCCTCATTGAAGAGTATTTGCATAAGAAGTCAATCTTTTACCAGTGAAGGAAGAAGGAATCAGGGTCATTCACAGAAGCGAGCGGAATTATGTATTAACGCATCATTATACATGTCTGAAAGCATCGGGATAATCGCTGAGGTTACAGTCTGCTTTCAGGCCTTGGTTTGGGGCAATAATTTTAACTAAGTGTTCAGCATGAGAAAGATGACTAAGATTTACTAACACGTAGCCTGTGCTGTGTTCATTATCTAGTACATACACAAATACAGCAGTGGTGTTCCATAAATTCTTTTTTTTTACATGTAAAAACAATCTTCCTTTATGCTTACTATCCAGCTTACGTGTGAGGGTAGCGGTTTGTTTGTTTGATTTTCATCACTATATAACAACATATACGTGGGACACATTAACTTCCTCAGCAGCTGTTGCTTGGTTCACTTTGCCTTATTTATAGCTTGAAATGCACTTCTGGTTAAATAATCTTTTAAGAGAATTAAAATCAGATAGACTTTTTGGGATAGATGGGTATGTCCAGACCGCTCATCAAGTTCATATATATAACCTTTCTTGAAATGAAAATACCCAACTGTAAATCATACTTCCATAGCTCTGTGCCTCTCTTCCACTGTGGAGTGCTAAAAAAGGAAAATTAAAAATTACAACCCAAGGCAGCTATGCCAAAAAAAGGAATTTTTGAGTAATAATATAACAAGACATTTTCTGTATATCATGCTTTTAAAATTCTTAGCCTGTTTCAAGCAATAAAAAAGGTTGTTTTAGAGCAAGAAGAAAGGAGTTAAAAATGGCAAGGCCAGACTCAGCCCCATTCCCTGGCCAAGGGCTGGGGTGGGTGGTGGAGCTCACAGCTGATGTCCTAAAATGATGCTGTGCCCCCACATCACCCGCTGGCCTTTCCTGGAGTCACATTAGGGTGAAGACAAGCATTTCTTCCCCCATACACTTAAATTTTGCAAGCCGTGTAGTGGACTTTGTAGCCAAATAGTGAGCTAATTTTCTGATGACTTACCTCGTGATGCCTGAGGTAAGGACTTAGGTCGCAAGGGAAATGAATTTCAAATGATTTGGCACTGTGGAAAAGCCTATATTAGACCTGTCAGCCCCATTCCACTCCCTGTGGAGAAGATAGTGTCCATCTTTTTTTTAATACAAAAAATATAAATGGAGAGAGAGTAACTCTTAAACTTCAGTATGAATTAACAATGAAAAATACTTCTCTATTAAGCTTCAACATATCAAATTCATTCTAGCATGATAAGAAACTGGGGACATGTTTATAGCCATCAGAGTTGTGAGTTAGTGACCTTTCTAGCCAAGTGAAATGAAATTACTTGAAAATGGAATTCTTTTTAATTGGCACGTTTGTAGGTGGAGGAGAAGGAAAGGGGTTTGCTAAAGCGTGTGTGCAGTGCACAGCCCGGGAAGAACTGTAAAAAAAGCCTGGAAGCCTGTGCTCAGCTGAAAACCTGTGCAGAGAGGGAGAATGAGGTAGGTGTGTCAGGAAGCAGAGTCATATTCTTGGCTTTTTTTTCTCTAAACTGGAGGTACAGTCACTGCAGTTACGCCTCAATGACCATGAAACCGAGTCGGCAGAAGCTGAAGGACTCCGCTCCTGAAAGCCTCATCAGGACTTGTCATCGCTCTAATGAATATCATTTAAATTGCTTTGTATATTGGTGGAGTTTGGATGTCGATTTAATTTGTGCATGTGTTTGAGTTCTTCTGCTTGGCTAGGCTAACAGAGAGCAACAGCCTAATGAAAAGTGAGTTGGTGACAGCGTGATGAGCCCCAACCCAATCAAATGTGTTTGAAGGGCTGTTTTGACAGGGATCTTAAAAGTAGATCTAGAAGAGAGGAGTAGTGCTTCAGTTCAGTACAATTGTTTCAGGCTAAGATTACTGCTTTTTGTACCTCTGAATGGCTGAACATTTTCTGTGTGCACTCTGGCTTGTGCTAAAACATGAATCCATCACAGAGTTGTCTTTAGAGAAGGCCAGAAGAATGAGCTCCCCAATTAAATGTCTCTAGAAATTACTGGAGTTCAAAAAAATGCTTTAAAATAAAGTCATTATTGGGGTACACAGGAGGCAAGAACAGGCTTCACCAGGGGTTACAGTGTCCATCTCCATCTCTGTGTTGCAGAGGGCAGGCTGGAAGAGCAGCAGCAGATTAACACTGGAGGGCAGGGGCCGGCCAGGCAGGGCCAGCCTGGACTTCTCCGCATTAATTCCCATTTACTGTGCCGGGAAGTTGAGCGTGCAATGTCGCAGAGCTGCAGGGAAGGGCAGAGCAGATGGAGAAGTCCTGCAAAATGTATTGCAGGGCTCCCTGGGTACTGGGGAGAGGCTGGGGACAAGAAAAACTGACCCACTGTGGTTAATCCTGGCCGTGGGGAGGGAGGTGGCTGGGACTGAGCAAATCCTTCTCGCCTGAAAGCTGTGGCTAAGAAGAAGAGGGTCCCCAGAGGGCACAGCCTGGCTGATACAGGTCAGCCTTGCCCTCTGCAGAGCAGGGAAGCCAAATCCTCCAGGTGGCTGGGGCACTGCCCTCACCACACATAAACCTGCCTGAGTTACACTACCAGCAGCACAGACACAGTCTCACAGGGGGGCATTACTAGAAGTGGGTAAAATAGCCACATCAGCCCTATAAATTGTACTAATTCTTCCAATCTCCAAGAAATTGTTCACATTTTGCCTCTTACATATGTAATTGGAAGGTGAGGGAAAAACGGGGTCTTGATTTTTTTTGTATTTTTCACCATTAAGACAAATCAATTTCCAAACCAGAGTTGCTGTCAAGAGGGGAAATAGAGACTGGCACTTCTCCATCCTGTCTGAAGGCAGCAGAGCACCCCAACACAGTCACCTGCACTTCAGAGCGTTTCAAAACAGACCCTGGGATCCTAAGTGTTAAAAAAACCCCAAAAAAATGCAATTTTAAAATTTCACATGAAAACTCAACAACAACAAAATACTGTGGGAGGGAAATTGGGTTACAAGAAAAATCTGCAGTCCAGATAGTCTTATCTAAGAGATGATTAATACATCAGATAAATTGTTCAGCAATGGTTCATGCAAACAGACCCTCCATAATTCTGCCAAAGTCAGTGAGATCAATGTGCTCTGCTGAGTGATTGTGGCACTGACCACTCAAAAGAAAGCACCTAAGGGCAGCTGTAACTTATGCTGATTTCATACCCCTCATGATTTCAAAATATATGAGATTCTCCAGCTCCCTCTGAACTAAATCCACGTATAACCCTCAGGAGATGCTTGCTCCTGTTTTGGGAGTGAACATGACCCTTTCCTTCTTCGTTGGCCCAGATTCTGTAAACGCCATATGCTTCTTTTTTTCATGTGGTAAATTTTTTAATACAACCATAACCCCCAGACAGACAAGTTACTGTCAATAGTTTGAATGACAGGCCTTCAGTATGCCTCTTAATTTCAGTGTAAGATTTGGGCAGGGTATGAGAACACACAAAAACCCAGAAGAAAATAAGGAATTATGTGATAGAAAATGTAAGTCTCCAGCAAAAAGCTATTAGACTAAAAAAAACACAAATTCAAAGCATGTGTTTGAGTATTTAATATTAAAAATATAAATTAGGTATTGAAGAAACACAAAGCACCCACTTGTACTTCCTTTATAGGGCTTTTATTAAAGGCTCTAGAAGAGATTCCAAGGAGGGAGAGATCAAAACAGCAGGCTCATCAGCCACGCTATATTAGCAGCTTCTCAGGAAGCACTGAACAGCAGGCAAAGCCACACCAACCCACAGGTGCAGGCACATTAGCCCGTAAACAGCTCTGATCCCGCAGAACCACCGGCACATGTAATACTCCCTCTTAGCCTGGTTCCTCACGCTGGAGCTGCTTTAACCCCCCTTCTGCTGGACTTAGCCAGTGCTTGGCACACTCCTCTCCTTGTCAGCTCTGCTGTCATGTTGTTCTTGCCCTCCTCCCAAAGCCCTGTGGAGGCCTCTTGCTGTGTTTTCCTGCAGAGCTGCTCAGATCTCTCTCCTAAGAGGCTGTTGAAGGGATGACAAATGCCACAAAGCCATCAGAGACACCCAGTGCCAGACCACTGAGCTCCTGTCCCCTGTGCTCCACGGGGCTGTCCCCAGGACAGAAACGCTCTGCTGTGCACCCTGGCTGCCCTGCAAAGAACAGGGAGGGTCTGGTGGCCAAGCAGGGAGATTTTGGAGCTGGTCAGACATGCAGCAATATAACCAAGTACCCAGAAATGAAATACTCTGGAGAGTAGCTGAAGCATCTGTGCTACCACTCTTGGCTAACAGAGCCCAGATAGGTGCTGCCCACCATCTGCTCAGCATCCCAGCTGCAAGCCCTGTCCTGGAGCTGGAGACCACAGCATTCCAGCAGCTGGAGCATCCCAACGTCTGCAGGCCAGCAGCCAGAGCTCTCCCTTCCCTGCACACTTTGCCCTGTTCTAGAGGGGGCTTTCCACAGGGCTGAACTACCCCCTGACTCTCAGTATGCTTTTTTCCCTAACCCTGGCAGTGGGAGGTTCCCCAGCACGACTTGGGCCAGAGCCCACAAGCCCTTGTGCCTGCAGGGGAACTCCAGAGCTCAGCTCGCCACGTCTCACCTGCAGGTCAGCAGTAGCCAGGGTGCTTGGCACTGCCCAGCTGGTAGAAGTTTAGGTGCTTATTGAGTTAATAGGAGTTGAGGGTGGTTTAGAGAATATTAGTGATTTCTTTGTGGTGGGTGGGTGATGTGCCTAGTGCCACTGCCCTCTGGGTTTACCTGCTGGTTGCTCTTGTGTATTTGTTGGGCTTTATAGTCTTCAGTGAAGAAGGCAAGTCCTGTGACTTGTTACCTGTTTGAGTTGTTGGAAGTTTGACTCACAGATCTGTCAAAGAAGTCTTACATTCAGTTTAATATTAATCCTGAGCTACCCTCTCTCTCCTAATTTTAGCCTTTTTTGCTCACTCCTCTAACTTTGGCTAGCATCTGTTTAACAGTGGCTACACAGCTTTGCTTTTTCCCCACAGTTTGCTTTTGGTCAGTTCTGTATTCTTGAAATTGCTTTGCTTTTTTGAGATGTGGACAGAAAAAAAAAAAAGAGTTTTTAATAGACTTTTAAAATGTCTCTGCTCTACTTTCTTGTATTTCTAAGTCATGCAATAAGATTGTCTATACAACAGCTCACAAAAGAAGAAGCTTTTTTATTGTTTGTTGTTGCTTTATTGCTGTTAAGGCAAAGTAGCAGGGTTGATGTGGCAAGCAGGTGGCATGACACTAAGTATACATGACAGTATATATGTAATACCATTTTCTTTAAGGAAGCTTGTATGCTATTTCTCATTGTTGAGCTAAAGGTCAGGGTGTCAGGTGACTTTTGCAGCAAGAAACAATTCTCCAAGCTGCAAAACTTCTGCTGAAGTTGGTGACATTAAGAAAAATGGAGGCAAATTAGAGAGAATCCAGAAGAGATCAACAAGAATGATTAGAGGTTTTGCTAACATGACCTATGAGGAAAAGTTAAAAGTATTGGATTTGTTTAGTCTGGAAACAAGAAGCCTGAGTAGGAACATGATAATTGTCTTTAGCTATGCTTAAAAATAGTTGTTATAAAATGGGTGCTGATCAAATGTTCCTTGTGTCTACCAAGGGCAGGACAAGAGTTAATCAGATCAGTTTGGCAAGGGGCATGGAGATGAGATTATCAAGGGGAACACAACTCTAACTACAAGTTAAGCACAGAGCATCTTGTGGAGGAGGAGTTGCAGGCACCATCACTGAACCCTGTGATGAGCTGACGTGGGTGTTCCTGACCTACTTGTGCTGCAGGATACCAGAAGCTGAACTTTAAGGGCTCCTGTAACCTACAGTTCTATCTGAACACCTCAGGTGTGCATGGCTGTTGCAGATAGGCCCTTTTCTAACTCGGCAAACTCCCTGCCATGCACTGGTAATCACTATTTTTATTTTAACTGAGTTTTCATGCCAGTTCTGTCATCAGTTCAGATCATCAGGCTCTTCTCGTGCTGTATAGGAGGAAAAACTAGCACTCTCTCCTCTAGCAGAGGGAGGGACCTGGGTGGCTTAGTGTCATTGTTGCCTCTGCTAACCAGTTCTGACAGGCAGTGAATGGCCCCGCATTTTGCTGTTTTACACTGTGACTGCCTGCTGTGCCCAGGTGAGGTTGCACTCCTTGGAAAACTCATAGGTAGAGTTCCTTTAGACACAGCTCTGGTTTTTTTGCCAGCAGAGGCATTAAGTTTTTGGCATCAATCGTATACTGAGTTGCTTGCAGCTGGAGAAAGGGACCCTTCCCTCCTTCTCCCTAACACTACAAATACTTCCAGTGCTCCAGGGCAGACTTCAGGGCTCTCAAACGAGCTCCCTCATTCACACTCGTAATGCACACATTGTGCAGATAACAGCCAGCACCATTTAACCCTATAATATGTAGTACAACGTATCCTGCAGTACAGCTGGAGTCCTAGTTACTCCTCAGGGAAGCCTATTATAGCAGCACAATCCCATGTATCAGTAATAAAGTGTTTCAGAGACTCATAGGAATGTTAATAAGTTTGAGATAAATACAGCATGTTAACGTTTGGGCCCTGTTACTAAATTTTACTTTAATTTAGTCCTCACTGCTCTATTTTCATCCACGGCTCACAGTTTCATCGGGCTTTTCCAAGAACAGACATGGAGAGCAGGATTTAAGTGCCAAAACAGATACTTAAGGCTGCCCAAGATGTCCTGAGGCCTCCAAAATATCTGCAGGGAGTGGACACAAGTGCCACAGGACACATGGGAGGTCCCTGCCCTGTCAGGGGGCAGCTGAAGCCCAGGTGAGTCTCTGCCACCCTTGGTGCAGCTCAGCCAGGGGCGCTGCACCTGATGCCCCTGTACACAGGGTTCCTTTAACACTGAATTTTGGCCTTGCTCCTTAGTGGACAATATAGTTCAGCTGTTACACTTGACTGTAGGCTCGTTCTGTAAGGAAATACCTCCATCTGCTTCTCATACAATTTTGAGAGCATTTAGGATGTTCTGTTTTTAACAAGCTTTGGCCAGAGAACTTAAGAATAGTTTGTGGTGTGTAAAAATTAGGAGGACTGTCTTGGTCTTTTGTGTTGTTTTTTGTTTGGGTTTTTTTTTTCCTTCTTTTCCCCCTTTTTTTTTTTTTAAATGTGTACAGGGTTTTAGGTTTTTTTATACATCCTTAAATATTCCATCTCTGTCTCTTGTCCCCTTCCCCTTCAGTAAAGGGCCTGAAGAGATGTCCTCTGCAGAGTCCCACTTCCCAGCGTGGAGAGATTAGACTCGAGTATGGCTTCAGCAGCAGAAAGGAGTTACATAGAGTCACCTTTTCATCACTAGTCAGGCCAGCAGCCAAAAGCACATTTACATGCCCTGTGAGGAAGGGAAAGGCCAAGGACTGGGAAAGAGAAAGATTTGCTTAAAGTAAGTGCAGGCCATAAAAGAGCCTGTAGGTCTGTACAGGCTCTGGCAGGGAAGGAACTGGGTTAATTGCCAAAAACCATTGCTTGTACCATGGCTAGCAGTGGACCAGTTAACAGGGGGAAAAGAAACAATTGAAATAATGTTTTTTCTGGGATTTTTTTAAAGCTGAAGAATTAAAATTACAGCTAAAGGCCAAAACTCATTATTTGAGTTACTAAATATCATTCCAAGATTGGTCATTGCTCAATGACTGCTGCCCCTGCATACCATGTTTGATTCTATGCACAGTAACTGTGGGTCCTGAGCTGTGCCTGCAACCATCCTACCTGAGAAATGATGGCTTTGCCAGATTTAAGGTCCTTTGAGAGGATAGCATGGAAGGGAAAAGATGAGAAAATGTGTTTACTTTAATGTATTTCAATGAAAAATGAAATGAGATGCTGCCTTCTTGCAGGTTACTGTTCCTAAGCTTCTGCCAAGGCTCTCCTGTGGTGTAAAAGTGTCTTGTCCTGGGGCAGAGCCTGAGCCCTACAGGCTTCCTGCAGCTGCAGATCTGCTTCTGTTGGGGTCCTTCCTATTTTGCTCACCTCCTTACCCACCTCCATGTGTACTACTTTCTGCTGATCCATATTACTAGTGATATGTTTTATAAAATCACAAACAGTTAATTTTTTTTTCTGAAGAGGTACAGTGTTCTAGCATTTAAAATAACACAAACTAATAGGGGCTGCAGGAAATTAAATTTATTTAGTTTTGTTCTCTTGGGTGTATTGCATATCATGACCCTCCTGCCACTAGCAAACCTACTGTTAAATCCATCAAAATTGATCTATGTTTAGCTATTCATTTTATGTATATTAATTTGAACAGAACATTTATTTGGCTTAAATTTTATTTTCGGTGGTGGAATGTATGTTCCAAATGCAAGCACAGGCGATTTGCTAGGATTTAGTTAGGAGGAATGTGGAATGTTAGTTTACAAAGATAATAACCGAGCTATTAAAGCCAACAACCCCTTTTAAAGCAAACATACCATTAAAATATAGGAACAGTTTATAGTGTAAATAAAATTGAGGATATGGATTATTTAAAGATAAAAATTTTAGGGGTAGCTATGAGAAAGTTGAATAAAATGTATTTAATTGCACTACTATTTTTTCTAAAGTGAACTTCAAAAATGCAAATAAAGGATGATAGTTTATGGGCAGGGGGAGACAGCTACACAGACAGTGATGTTAGAAATCCATTTTACTTATGGAGATGTATAATAGTGATTTGACTTTTATTTTCTAATCTGAATCAGATTTCAGGGGGAAAAAAAATTATGCCTAAACTTCTAAGTGGCAGAATTTATCTTGCTTGTGAATCCATACAGTGGAAAGGGAAGCAAGACATTTGCTTCTAGATCATTCTCCTTGTCTGAATGACAGATACAATAATTCCCTCTATTAGCCAGATCCATTGTCTTTATTTTGCACAGAAGTACTGTATTGCTGAGGTAGACTTCCACTGCTATGCATATTTTAAGGGTTATTTGGCAACACAAGTAAAGCTAAAAGTAGCCTCTTAATCTAATTAATTGACATTTCTGAATCTTGCTTTCACAACAACACATGGTTTCATGTTCTGGGTTTTAGCACTTGTCAAGCTTTTTTGGAGAATGTTTTGGTCAGAATGACAAGATAATTTGTGACTGAGGCTCCAAGCTAGAGGAGTGTTTAAGGCTATAATGATTTATTATCATCACAGAATAACAAAATTTACAAAGCGTTTCATCAGAATTTTTGAAATAAGTTTGCCACCGTGGTAGAAGCATGCAGGGAGGGGGGGTCTTCCTACCCAAATGCCAGTGTGACTTATTTGTAATAATCACAATGCTAAATTTATTTTGGAGCTTTTCTTGACAGACTTGCAGCATGGTTAGAAAGACAAGAGGTGAGGGAACTGTAACAACCAAGAAGGTAAAACTCTGCCTTTTTTTAAACAAACACTCTGTGACCAAAATAAAAATATGTGCGCCACGCAATAAATAATATATATGTGGTCATATTAAACTATCAGTGCTAAACACCCTGGCAGGAGAGACTGGAAATAGTCACATCGTAAAAAGTTTAAAACAGTGAATGTCTGTGCTTTTGATGTTCAGAACTGCATACAAAACTATTTTCTTGAAGGATAAAATGGGTGATGTTACTGAGTGACAGTGCATTAGTGGGGCTGGCATTTGTGGACTTTCAGGCAACTGCTATAAAAAGAAATAATGTAACCACACTAATTTTGACTTCATCTTGATTCTCTGCTAAGTGAGCTAAGGATGCCAGACTTTGAGACAAAATGTCTGACTCTGAATATGCAGCATTTCCACTTATTCTCTGTGTTTCTATAACTTATTATGTAATTAAATACCTTGAAACCCTAGGCATTGGTTAGTTTAGACAAAGTTGTGACAGTTATTTGACTTCAGAGGCTGGGAATAGAAGCCACTTCTCCAATGCCCTAAAGTGATTTTGAGGCTGTTTTGTTTGACTATCAAACACATACCTTTCCAGAGCAAGCTTTTTTAAAGATGCAGTCATAGCTCGCTGAGGGATGAGGTGAGGAGTTAACATGTTTGGCAGCAGAGTGTGTGTAACATTGTTTAGTAATAACAAAGACAATATCACCCAGCATCAGCGAGCCCTGTGTCTCGAAAGATCACAAGGTTGTTTCTCGTAGAAATTAGCTTTAATTATTGTATGTATTTATAAGGCACAGGCACTGCAGTATCGATGTACCCTTTCGAGCAGCCAGGACACGGTGAGCTAATGGAAGGCGACTTCCAAGCTGGCACAGGGAGTGACCCCTTGGGTTCTGGGTTCCAGGCATTCTTTTTTTTTTTTTTTTTTATTTTCATTATTCTTCTTTTGCCTTTTTGCAGAAGTAGTCAGGCACTTGCATTTAGTGAGTTGGAATGTAAAAAGATGTGTCTCGCATCTCCTACAAGAGCTTGCCAGATTCAGGCTCTGATGGATTTCTGGCAAGAGTCAGTTCCGGAGCTGAGGACCCACCACAGAGAATATCTATTTATTTAAGCTATTTATAGCTTTTCTAAAGAACTCCTCACTGTATTATCTCCGCGTGTCACAGAAATTAAAGGTACACCATGAATTAAAGGTGTACCACCAGCATCCAGTGCTGCCTGCCAGAAGGTCCTGCAGGGCTTCAGGGGGATTGGTACCGGGGCACAACACGGTGGTCAGGGCTGGGGACAGGCAAAGGTGTGTGGTCACATTGTGCTGGATGCCATGTGGGGCTGCAGCAGGAACAAGCTCAGAAGGCAGATGGGTCTGTTCTCCACCAGCCAGAGCTTCTGCAGGGTTCAACAGTCAGCTCAAAGGGGAGTTTATTGTCATAGCGGGGCCTATTAATTAAACATATGGTGATCACTGAATTAAATCTGGATAGATGATGAATGGATGCAGTCTTCTAGCAGATGAGTAAGGATGAGAGACCTAAGGTGACAATCCTGCTGCAGGTAGCACAAGGAAAATTATTGTAGGCCATACCAAGCTGCCCCATAAATTTTGCTGTGTGCTTCCTGTTGTTTCAGAGCTTCTTGCTTGTATAGGGAGACCTTGTGCCCATCTAATCTTGAGTTCAAATGCAAACAGAAAAAGCCGTGCCTGCGTGCAAGCTCAACGAGAAGCAAAGAGGTGGCTGGAGGTTCTGCACCTTGCAGTCTGTAGGCGTTGCAGTCACGCTGTGTGTATCTCGAGGAGCACTCATAGATCTGTGATTCCTATAGATCTGACAGATACACTGCTGAACAGGGGATTTGCAGCACTCCTCCAGTGGGAAATCTTACACAGCCACGGCAACAGAAGGTTAAGTTGTTTAGCAGTAGTTACAAAGCTGTCTCCTTTTTTTTGCTACCATTAAAGTCAGCTGTATATTCTGATTAAGATGTGAAAGCAGTTGATGAGTCTGAGAATCAGCAGGCTTGTTCAGCTTCTGTTCGCTGTCACAGGGAGGCAACCACACCTCTCCCTCTCTGCACCCCAAAGCAGTTCATGCCATGACCAGCAGCAAAGGGGGGTTCTCTCTATCGGAGCAGTAATGCAATTGCTAGAGTTGGCATTGAACTACCTTCCCGATGATTTTTCCCAGAAAGGAAGTTCAGAGACTAGGTCATAATTGGTAGACTCATTAGTATTAAATTATGTGGGTTTTATTAGGGGCCAGACATTCACTTGTTTAAATGTAGCTGGCATTTTAATGCCTCTCTGAGGGAATGTAATACGTACTGCAGAGGCAATGCATACTGACTTTTATGGATACTGACCAAACTCTCAGGTGGTTGGGGCACCTGCTTGTGTCCGTGTTTAAGGCTTGTGCAGTGGGTTAGTTCTGACAGTTTAGAAGCAGTGTGGGAGAACTGAGACAACACCCCCGTTTTTTTACCCTCTCTCCTTTCTTGCTTGTGCCTCCAAAAGACTGAGACCCTCTTTCAGGAAGCAGTGTGAGTGTGTGTGTGTCTTCCCAGGTAAGGAGAACAATAGCTAACAGTAATAAATTTGTAGGGGATGTAGTATGATGTTATAAAAGTCGTGGCATTTTAGCTTGGTCATGTCACTCAGGATACAGCTGCTTCATCCCACCATGAAACTGAATTGCAGCATGGTAGAGCTGTGGCTGGCTGGAAACGTTGCATGAAGCATCAATAGAAACAAAGAAATATGCATTTAATGGAACTTGGGGTCACTAAAAGATCTCAATTACTATATGTTTTATTATATGTTTTAGCATAAACTTCCTATACGAAAAGAAACCTCTTGTACCCCACATCCTTTGCAAACTGTGTTCTCAATGCATATGAAATATGCCTAAATTATCCAGTGACACCTGTTGTTTTTATTAAAATATACTGATTATGAATTAATAAAACATTTACCAATGACTGATCTGTTCCTTTCCAAGGTTTTATTGATACTTTTTGTGAGAGTTTCTGTATGTCCATTTGGCTTAACGTTGAGTATTTTATGATCAATTGAAATTCAGTTTTGGTTTTTTTTAACAAGGTACTTATCAGTTCAAAATCTTGGAGCATTTGACAGTGCATATTTAAATTCAAGAAAAAAAAAAAGGTGGAAATAAACAGACTACTCCATGGGGGGTTCCCAGGAACTGAGAGATATGTTGTGCACCTTAGACTGATCCAATCACACTTGGATTAGCTGGAGAATTGCTGTGTGGTTAACTAACTTGCTGGGTGATACGGGAAAGCAGTCGCTCAGAGTGTAATTAAATGATAAGTTCACATTCAAGGGACAATTGTAAGTTACTGAGATTGTCATATACAATGCCAAAAATAGGCTGTCTCATGATGAATACCCTTATTAACAGCTACACTGCTCTGTGTTCGTAGTATATGGCTGGGGACTTGGTCCTGTTTGTTAAAGATCTCCCAACAGATTTTAAACGAGATTCATATGAAAGATGACTACATCTGAAAAGCAAATACTACATACTTTTAGCCCATACTGGTGTGGCTTTTAATCATGTGTTAATAGTAAAATCTGATGTTGATTCACACCTTTATATAGTGTCACCAAAGCTATTTATTAACAGAATACAACAATACGAACTTTGTTATTACCAGGAGAAGATATCTGAGAATAATTTGTATTAATTACAAATATCTTTTAAGAAGTGTCTTAGTGGCTTTGGAAGATGACAAGTCCATCATTTTAAAGTTCTGTTTAGGAAGTGTCAGCAGGGATTGTTCATTTCAAATTTGTAATATTCCCGTTTACTGCTATCTTTTTCTCTGCCCATACAAGCCCCTAGTTCAGTAGTCTCCTCAGTCACTATGAGACGAAATGAGTGTTCCAGCAGGCCCAGGATATGCTCAATGAATCAGGGATTGGGGAAATGACTATTCCCCCAGGCTCAGGAGGAGTGATGTGGTCTCATGGACAGTACAGGCTGTTTGTGTTTAGGGCACAAAGCTCTGACTCTCTCCACAATCAGCCCCAAACCCCTTTGCACTGTGCTCATGGCAAGGTGTTCTGGGCAATAATCTAACTGCAGTGCAGTGCACCAGCTTCCAGTTTCAGGTAGATTTACATTGACTGTATTGCCTTGTTTGTTTAAATAACCAGAACCCTGCCTGCTCAAATAAATCAATATCAGACTTTGAGTGTTCTAAATGGTGCTAATTTTGAAGTTGATGTTGCAGCAGGGTCTCACATGAAGTTTACAGGAGCAGCTAAAAACCTTGATTTGGGTGCTTCTGTGGTGTTTGGACAGCCAACAGTGTTTTACCACTGAAAGAATAACTCCGGTACCCTTTCCTTTCCCAGAACTTTTCCTATATGGTGCAGTGGGCATTCAGGCCACCATGGGGAGGCCTGAGGGCTGCCAGGGAATCAATACCCAGAAGGCTTCACAGCTGCCAGCTTTTTATTCTTTTTTTCTTTGTCCCAAAACCCTGCTCTCTGTATATATGTATCTGTTGTACATTGCTCTTGTTCTTTAGGTAGGTTTTAGCTGCCACACAGCTACAGATGGGGGCTGCAAGAGGTGGATGAACAGTGAGGGGCTGTGGGGATATGCTGGGGACCAGGCTCTGTGCTGAGGTCTGGCAGTGCCTGGAATCTCAAGGCTGGTTTGAGGCAGGGCTGATCTCCCTATGCTGCCTCAGTGCTGGGAGCCCTGTTGGACTGTGAAGGGTCTCAAGTGGTCCCTGCTGAGGCATGGGGGTCCTCCTTGAAGGTGGATGTGCTCACCAACTTCAGCATGCTGCTTTGCTTTAGGCATGTGCATCCCACTCCTTGAGGCCAGGATACCAGGGAGAGCTTTAAATTATCCTTCCTTTTAATAAAAATGAAGGCATGTATCCACTGCTGCTGGATGTGCTTCTCCTGTGTGGTGTGGAGCTGCTGGAGCATCCTGAGCCTGTCTGCTGCTATTGAACACCCAGGAAGGAGCTCGCAAATCTGAGGCTGAGTGGCTAGCACTGCTGCAGGTTTCCTTCCTTCCTTCCTTCCTTCCTAATAAGTGGAATTTTATTGTCCTCTAGACATAAAAGAGCTTCCAGTGAGTCCCTTGTACTCTGCAGGTTATGGTACCCCTGTCAGACTCCTGAGTGCTTTAGGAGGTGCTGGGGTTGGCACTGATGACTGACTGTGCCACTCTGTGCTAAGGGACATTTATGTTCTATAAATGGAGCATGGCAAGAGTTGTATGGGGGGGGGAAAAAAGTGCATTTATGCATTTTCCTGCCCCACATGCCTGGGGCCAGGATCAGTGCTTGTGCTTCTTGGTGCCGAAGAGGTGCAGGGTAGCAGTGCTGTGCTTCCAGTCACAGAGTGGAGCAGATCAGCTGGGGCTCAGTTAAAAGGCTGAGATAATACGTGGAACAGGACGTAGGAATGTTAATAGTTTTGTCTGCATGGTTTATTAAAATTTGCATCATTTCCCATCTTAGCTGAAGAACGGTTCTCCCAGCTGCACAAATGAGGTGGCATTCCCTCAGTGCTGACTCACTGGAGGAGACCCTGCAGAGACAGAAACAGGATCTTCTAGCAGCATTGTAAGGCTTGGGCTCTGTACGTGCTGCCCATGGACCCTTCCTGGAGCAATTTCTGGAATGGAAGTGAGCAAAAGTTTCATATTTACCTCAGAGCTTTGCTTATAGTCTAATTCTACCTGTTTGTGGGGCTTTTCCCTTATAAAGTGCCTCTTCTGGGGATTATGGCATTTACATGCCAATGGCTCATGATGGTTATAAAGAGGATAATTATATTTACTTTCTTGTTGAGTGTGGGTCAAGCTGATGAGGTTCCTGGTTTACAAAACCCATAGTTAAGAGGATTTCTGACTGTAAGGCCTTTCTCTGGGCTTAACCTCCTGAGAAATGAATTGCATTGAGTTTGCATTACTGTATCAGGAGTTAAATCACTGGTACTTCTCACTGACATATAGCTGTGAAAAGCTAGGAGGGGAAAAAGATAAGTTTACTAGCTGAAAATCTCAAAACTTAGGAGATGTGGGCATCCTAATTACACTGAAATTTGACTGAAATATAGCTGGGTTGCTGTGTGTAGAATGAACCTGATTTTGCCCTTCTGTTAAAATATATGAAAAGATGGTGAAAGAAGATGTTTGTGCGAAAAATGCTTTCTGTGTGATCTATGACACAGAATTTAAATCCAAGGTGTTAGTGTTGTTTTTTTTCATGTTGCATTTCAAGGTCACGTATGTCTCAACTGATAGATGAAATATTCTTCTAGTTCTGCTTTTTGGAAAAACTTGCTGCAGTGCTGGGGCTAAGGAATTGCCATACTTGGGGAAGATGAAGAGCTGTTGGTTTGAAAACGATACACAAAGTAGTTCTTGCTTTTCTGCAGGCTTTCTATTTTGAGCATGCTCAGTGGCAATAGATTTGTGTTGCCATCTTTTACATGCATGTAGGTTTTGCAAGCCAGCAGGAAGTTATTAATCCATCATTTACTATTAAGATGACAGTGATGTTTAGATCCAGAACTCAAGTAGAATGTGCATCACAATTGGATGCTGCTGGATAACAGTCCCAGAAGCTTTGTTATGATATGTGATGGATCTATAAGACAATTGTTTCAGGGCACTTTTGTGTATATTGTTAATATGATGCATGATGACATGACCAATTATAGTAAGCTAATGTTCAAACAGCATGTCACAACCTGTGTATCAATGTATTGGATCTCTTCTCTCAACAAACAAATGAAACTGAGCAATATGAGATGAAGAGTCATTGACCTCATAAAAGGTCAAAGTCCTTCTATATTGACCTCTCTACTGCAATATAATTATCAGGGTATTATTTCAATCTATGAGGAAGAGAATTAGCTTCTGTCTTGAAATGTGTGATTTGATTTGTCAGAAAAAAGTAAATGTCGTAAATTTCCAGAGGTGGAGGAATTGTGCCACAACCTTTGCCAAGGGTTTAGAAGTGTTTCCAAATTCCTGTATGCAGCCAACTCTGCTGTCAAAATAGGTGTGTGGGCTCAGGTGAGGAGAAGACACAGCCTTGCCCCTCTCTGCTCAGGATAGGCTGGGAAAACTGGCAACAGAAATTTTCCCTTGGGTTGTGGGTGTGGAAACTTCCCTTGTTTCTCAAGTGAAGGGGAAAGTTGAGTATGAGCAGTTTCCCTCCTGTCATCTGGAACGTGTCTGAGGGGCACCAGCCCCTGAACATATTTTGACATCTCTCAGCATTGAGCTGTGTGCTTTGAGGCCTGTCTGATCTTAATTGGCAGATATGGTGATCAGTGACTTCTCTTTGTATAAAGGCTCTCCTTGCCACACTCACCTGGACATGGAAAAGGTGTTTGTTTGGCTTTTGCCTGTGCAGTGTAGATGAAGAAAATTGCAGTCTGCTCCCAAAGAAAATGCTCATACATGGAATCAAAGCCCATCTGTTCCTGCAAGAGTCAAATTCAGTGTGAAGGGCCAGCACTTCAGCAAGATGTGACTACAATAAAATGATCTTTCCACTTTAGAATACTTTTGGATCAGTGTGGTCGTTCTGGATACTTTTATATGGAGGATTTGTGAACCTACAGTTCTGTTGTGTGAGCAGAAACTGTTATGAGGTAACATAAGTTGAGAGGTAACCTTTCAGCAGAATGGTTTGAATTAAAATAAAAGAATTGAAAAAGAGTACAATGACCAAAAAAATCTATAAAAATGCAATTGTGCTAATATAATTTTATCACTTATTTAAAAATTTAGTCGACCCAAAAGACTACCAAGTGTGAAATTAAGGAACAGCTCCTCTACTTTTATGGAAATCACTCTTCTTCACTTGTCTAATAGCCTGATTTTGTCAGATCATTTATTTCCATGGTTTTAAAATGAGCTTGACAGACAGAATTTTATAACACCACTTTACTGCAAATAAGAACATCATTTTCGCTTATTAAAACTGAAGCTTAGAGAAAGCATTAAAATTAACAGTTCACTCTGCTTTAACCTTTTGAATACTACTATGACTTTACACTCCAGACTATGTGTAAGGAAAGACTCGGTGGCTGCTGGGTACGTAGCTAGAGCAGAGCTCCTAAAGGACAGGCAAGCGAGGAGCCGCTCTGTCTGTACCTACAGTCTGCTCACACTTGCCTTGATAACTCTGTCTATGCAAACATTTAAAACACCACTGACAGAAATTAATACTTGCTCCACTCAAGGTGACTTTGGGCATCAGAACTGTGCAGTGAGGAGAGCTGCAGAGTGACTATGGCACAGCAAACATGGTCTGAGATTACAGACACGTTGCTGCATATAGCAAACACTATAAAATGCAGCTTATTCTCCTAACAGATGTTTTACTTTTCGTGTGATTTTTCCTTTCTGAGCAATGAAAACTTTGACTGATCTTGGAGGTCACTGACAGATGATGAATTCTCTACGCCATAGTTGGCAGTAACTCAAACATCAAGGCAATGGTGGTGGGACACATCCTCCTCCAGCTTGGCTCATCTCCAGAGAGGAAAGTCATCTTCACAGCTACAGCTGGGCCTTATCTGCGTTGGGGGGTATTTGGTAATGACAGTTTGGATCAGGTTTTCCCATGAATGTCCGTACAGCCGTGTTTTTCTTTCAGTTGCACGCCTGGAGTTACTCTTTGCCATCGGTTCTTGCCCCAGTGTTGTGTTCTTTTTAAAGCTAAGTCAGTGAAGGGGTGGGAGTCCCAAGCCAGGCAGTGTTGCTGTGGCTCAGGCTGCTCCCTGTTAGCTAAGTTATCCTTCTGCTAACTGTGGTTATTCCTCGAAGTTAATGGTGGTGATAAAAATAGATTTTCTTTTTACATTGTCAACATTTCAGTAGATAACAAGGACAGATCCCTTCCAGGATGTCCAGTGGAAAAACTGATTCAGACTGTGGCAAGACATTTGCACCCTTTCTTTGCCAGCTTGTGCAACCTAAAAAATTAGGGCAGTAGCGAAAGAGAGAAGTGTGTTTGCCAGATGAGCTGAACTTGTCTCTCCCTTCAAAGGCTTCTGGTTTTGGCCCTCTGACTCCCCTTGGACTCTGTCCTCTGCAGGTTAGCTGAAGAGATCCATCTTTTCTCTAGCGCCACCGAGGTTTCCTAAAGTTTCACAGCACTCAGAATGGAGGGTGAAAGACTCAAAATCTTTGCATTTAAATAAAAAAGGAGAAGGAATAGGAGAGGTTTTTCTTCTAATTTTGACCATGGGGTTAATTAATCTTTTATCCAACTCTCTTTTTCTTCTTGCCACTATCTTAACATAAGATTTTGGTATGCTTTATTTCCTGCCCTCGAATATGCTGCAATGTGAAAATTGTTTCCATCAGTGCATTGTTGCTTCTTTTTCACTGGGTTTCATTTCAATAATTAAGATTCCTATACAAGCTAATAATGGTGTGTTTGAACCCCTCTAGATGTGAGAATAGTGTTATCAACATTACTTCACTGTTCTCACAGCCTTTTGCTCTTGTTGCAGCTCATAACAGTGAGAGACCATGCTATAGATGAAGAACATAGAGCTCACAAATTTCTCCACCAGCATTTGTTGCAAGTCCAGATTTAGTTCAAGTTCTAATTGCTGTATCCTTTTGGTGTGATTAAACCATCATTCCTTGCCTTTAAGGATCAATCCTTTGGACTGGAGGTTGAGAATCAAATTGCCTCTGTGCCCTGAAGTCTGAGAATCAAATGAAGAAATTTGCTACATGGAGACTTGAAATTCTAGTAGAACTAAGTCTAAAAAATGACCAGAGAACTTTTTACTGTGATAGGGAATTAATCTCCCATTTCTACAAGAAATGTTGTACAGGAAAGGCTACACAGAATGGAGCAAGGTATGGTTGTGTTATTGGAAAAAGAACAGCCTGGTATCATCTCCATAAATGAAAAAAAGCCCATCAGCAGCCTTCACTGAAATAGAAGTTGTTGGTACAGGAATGCCCAGCAGCTGAAGTTTACAATTAATCTACAAATTTGACATAAGGAAAAAAAAATCAGTAAGAAATCCTTCAGCAGCAGGTATGGAAATGAATAAACATTTGAATGACAATCACCTCTAATCAGGCACCTACAAAGGACCATTAATGTAAGGCAAGATGTGTTGTTGTGAGCCACAGCTATAATGGCCAATCAGCCATCCAGCCAGTCATGCCAGAGAGACACCAACATTTCTGAGCTGATATTTTCCAATATAACAAAAGAAATACAGCAGTTGGAATAACAAGTGAAGGTGATGTCTTGGAAGAGCTTGCAATGCAGACAAGTTTTTCATCATGTGACATGGTCCTGCAAAAGAAAACTCAGGAGCAGAAATTTGTGAATATGAACTCTTAACATTTCTTCTTGGATTTGAAGTAACAACTGGAAAGCTCTGTATTTTTCATCTCAAAACAAGTGCTCTCGTGCTTCTGGCCTCCCTAGAAAACATTAAAGCTGAGATTTTAAATTAAGTCATGCAAACTTGAAGGGCACTTAGGAGGCATCAAGACCATCCTCTTGCCCTGGGGTGGTGTAACTGATCACTCCTCTGTCATTCCCAGCAGATGCTTGTCTCATTTTTGTTTAAAAACACAATTTTTGGAAGCTGCAAAAATATGTCCAGGAAATCTCTTCCTTTGCTTTGCTGTTTTTTCCACATAACAGTTCTCTCTTGATATCCAGTCTGACTCTGCTTGTAATTTAAACCTTTTATTTCTTATTCTTTTCATTGTGGCTTAGGGCGCTTTGAATCCACTCCTCTTTTCTGCCTTTAATGTGACTGCAAAATGTTACCAGGCTAACATGTAACATACCTCATTCTTTTCTTCACTGACTTAATAATGCTGATTAATTAACCTGTTAGGTTATGGCTTCTTGATTTATCATTAAACCTATATTTTCTGCACTTGGATCACAGTCTTGTTGAAGAAAGGTGACTCAAACTGGTATCACCTGAGGTCTTCCAAAGGCATAGGACAGAAGAATTTCCTAATTTCTTCATTCATGTGTTATAGTATATATGTGTTTTTGTGCATCTGAGTATTAAACATTCTCTATGGCCCCCAAACATTTTCAGATCTATTTGTAATTTGTCTGGCTCTTCTTTGTAGGTCAACATACTTGCAGTACGTTCTGGTTTGATCTCTTCAAGGAGTTTTATAAGTTTACCCTTTTATTTTATCATTCAGGTCACTGAGAGTGCTGAATAGTACCTAGTCTAGACCACCTCTTTAATGCCTCTTTTTTGTTTTCAGAGTGAACCATTGGTAATTGCTCTCCAGATATGGTTTTCAACCAGTTTTGCACCCACTATATTGTATTCTCATGAGCATCCAGTGGGATATTGCATTGGAAATCAGGAACATGTGATAACTACTTAGATGTGCTTGAGAGTTCAATGAGTATAGATGTATTAATATGCATTTGGATTTTTTGACTGTTCAGTGAATGGATGCACATTTTTACTGGTGCAGCTGGTGCTTTTAAAAGTGATGCATAGAAATTCACTTACTAATGAGAATTGCTAAGATATCATAAAGTAAAGAGATGGGTTATTGGGTTCAGAAAACCAAAACTGGCACTGAATCTAATTACAAAAGGGGAAGGTATGCTGCCGTGAATTTGATTGAGATTTTATGTAAATCCCGTCCAGCTAGTCCACTCCAGCATTTAATTTACAAGTCTAATGGACAATAAGGATGTGCACACTGCAGATTGTGGGTAAGCAGCAAAGTAGCTGCTCTGGTGAGCCACTAACTCAAGTGATTGATAGACACAATTTCTGCTGTGGGTTTTGTCTGCAGTACTTGGCACTGGGGATGATCAGAATATGGTGACCCAAAGCTTAGATTCATGGCATTAACTTCTGTACAGAACAGGGTTCTGAATCCTACAGCCCTGTCCTACTTAACAGTACCTATTGTGAAAAAGCCCTGCAAAAACTGCTATAAAAATAAGAGTAATAGTTGATGAGCACCAATCATTCATCTTGAAGCACTTAGGAATTTCCCAGGCTTTAAAGTAGCCTGTGGTCTGTTTCCAAACTGGGTTTATGAATGTAAGGTTTCTGCAGGCTGTAGTCCATTCTGGAGTTGAAGCTGTATGGGATGGAAGTGACATGAGGGTTTGTGTACTTGAACCAATCCAGCAGACAACACAATGACCTCTTCTGCTTCCCATGTAATTATTCTTTCTGTGGCTCCTAAACCAAAGCATGAGCAAGATGTTTTTTACTCTTTGGTGAAATTTCTTGAGTTAGGGGAAGAATCTCGCCTGTAACATGAGGTTATTCTTGTTTGATCAGAACTCCAAACAGTCCCTAGCTCTGAATTTGCCCTCACACTCTAAGTACCTCACAGCAAACTCCTTGAACTACACAGCTAAGAAAAGCTGGCTATTACAGGAGGAAACGTGTACTTACTAAAGAAAAGGCTTCGTGTAAAGGATGTAACTATAATTTATGCCATAAGCTCTCCACATGTTTTTATGCACAGCTAGAAACCTCTTTGGCTTTTGCAAGCCTTCTTCCATTTCAGAACTAGCAGAATAAATTTCGGCTCAGTGTCCTCTCCCTACCCAGAGTCAGTTTAAACTCAGAGAATTTTATATACAAAAGAACAAGCCTCTGAAGGTGACATTTGACTCTGTATTCTCTGTAACGTGGTTTACAATGTTATATCATATGAGTTAACTTAGAAGTTGTAAAAAAAACCAGGGAAAAAATATGAGATTTACTCAGAGCTTCAGAAAGCAGTCAGGGCACAGTCTCCTGGGTTTTGAACTGCTTAAACTCCACCAGCTTCAGTGGATTCTGCTGATTTAGATCATGCAAGTGGCTGGGCTTAGATTGCACTAGTGGTGTTAAGGCATATTCAGGCAAACCCTTTATTCATCAGTTCTGTGATGAGCACTTCATGCATAGCATCTTCTTTATCATTCCTCCCCATAATTCGATGTTAACATTTTCCCTTTCCTTGGTCTTTAAGATGTAAATAATCATCTGATTAAATATCTCTTGAGAAGATTATGCTATGGATAGAGGACTGTCACTGCACCCCTCACAATCAATGTTTCACTTGTTTATGTGATATATGTACACCTGTGAGTAGTTGCCATTACCCTTGATTGCAGCGTGGGAGACTCCTAGCTTAAAACACAACCATGCAAAAATCTGTCTTTTTTAAATAGTGTCTTTTTGCAAATGTGAAAGCAAGGAAATGCACTGACTGTAGATAAAGCAGCATTAATGCTGAGAAAAAAATATTGTAACAGTCACTAAAACAGCTTTGCTCCCTCCATTGCTGCTATCATGAGCACTGTGGCTTATACAGGACATTTCTTAGCAGGAAAAAAAGCTTGATTTTTTCCTAGAAATAAAATTCCCACAATGTCTAATGCTGGGTACACGCTGTGGTTGGGTGAGGCATGAGATACCTTTGCTCATCATCTTACCTGAGAAATTAATTCACATTGGCTCCTATAAGTGCTGCATGTGGGCTAACACCGAGCCAGAGAGATGTACTGAGCAGAACAAAAAAAGGCAATGTATCAAATGTAGGGAAGTTTCCTACTAATGTAACGCAGGGAATAGCATTAGGTCCAGTGTTATTTAACATTCTCGTTAATGATCTGAAAGAGGAGAGTAAACAGCTGGTTAATGAAATTCACAGATTATACTAAATTGGAGACATTATAAATATCACTGAGGGCAGCGAAATAATAGAAAGGGAACTGAGATCAGAAACATACCAAGGAAATAAGGAAAGGAATGTCAGCTGGGACAAATGTAAGGTAATGCCCAGGGGAAAACAGGAACAGCTCTGCTGTCTGGAAGGGGAAGCAGGACAAGCAGGATCAGGCTGATTTCAAATGCACCCCAATTCTGCAGTACAGCCCAAACCCCAGCAATCCACAGCAGCTTTGCACTACAAGTACAGCCCAGCCTTAGTGACCAGGTCCTCTGCACCACAGAGTGGGGAAAAGTCTGGAGTATAACCAGGGGGACTCCTCTCCTCTGGGAAATCCTCTCCTGGCTGTTACACTGGCTTTTGCTGTGCTTTGTGTAGCCACAGAAAGGCAAAACAGCTTTAGCAGGCTGAGAACTGGACCTGAAGGATGAAGAAGGATTATTTAAGGTAGCACAAAGAAAAGCAGACCAGGAAGAGAAGACAGTACGAGTGTGAAAATAAAATATGATTAAAAATGGAAATTTCAGCCTGGATGTGAGGGGAAAAGCTCCTAACTGATCTGCAGAATAGTCTTCTGAGGAAAGTGGAAGCCCTGTCACTTAGGAGTCTTAAATGCAGAGAGGGGGAAACACTGGAAAGCACATCATAGGAAACAGGCTAGAGTAGGCAGGGTGTGGGCTACGTGTGTGTCCAGCTGGTCTTCTTAGTCTAATCAAAGCAAGATAAAAATCTGTCCAATCTTACACTATCACAGAGTGCTTCACACAAATGGGTTGATTCTGGAGAATTTCTGTACATCTCAGTCACAGAGGCATTTTTACCAAAATACCTTTGCTACTCTGTACTGAGATTTATTCAGTGAACTTACAAGTTTTCTTATCTGTGGCTGAATGGATGTCAATCACACTGAAGACTGAAAGGGAGGAACAGCATTAAAGCTCTCCTTTGCCCTATGTAGCTCTCTTTTTCAGTATGTGGATGTTCTTAGCTCTGTGCTGAGAACATTAAAACTGGTTAGCATGGATGTAAAAAATTTTACTACTGTAATTACAGCAAAAGGCTACCTGTCAAGAAAATAAATGCAAGTAATCAAACATAGCTACGAATCTGGCTTTGAACTGGGAGAGCCATTCAACCATGCTGTAAGGAGGCAGAGTTCCCAGTGACGTCAGGGGCTTATGCCAGAGCACAATTGGGCTGTGAACCAAAGCCACCACATCAGAACCAAATACTCTGGAATTAAACTACAGCTGTCAGGCTATGCAGGAATGGGAAAATAGGCCTGCATGCTCTCCTGTTCCTCTGAGTGTTTCCAAGTGAATTTAGACAGGTAGATGAATATATATATATATATAGGTATATATCTAACAGAATGGAGAAATATTTTTGAGAGGGTGGTGAGGAAATATGAATTGTATAAGAATAGAGAGAACGTGGAAAATGCTAAATGCAAATCTGACCAGGAAACTTACCTCTCCACTACACAGTCTCACGTTGAGATGGCTTACCTAGACCTTCCAGAATCTGACTGGAGAAACTATAGGCATAAAATCACAAATGAAACTTGGGTGATTTCTTTTGTCACCCCTGCTAGAGCCATTCACTTGGTTATAGCTGCAGCAAGCATGGTGTACATATGCATGTAGGCATTATCATTTTTCACCTGCATTTGAGCTTACTGGAATTTGTACCAACTATATTATCTGTACCAGCAAGAAGAGGCCTGATGTAGAGCTTAGTGATGAAAACTAAAGCACTGTCATTCCATTCTTTGGCTTTGGATTAGATCTTAACTTTATTTGTTAAGTTCTAGGGATTCAGTCCTGTGTAACTACTCCAAAAATCTGACAGCAAAATCACATGCAATAGTTTCAGAAAACTGTCAATTTAATAATAATCTTGTAACAAAATAATACCTTGTTCTTATAGTCCGTTTTCATCTGTAGATCTGAGTGCTTTAAAGATACAGTCTCCATTTTACAAATGGTAAACTGAATTTTTGAGCACTGTAAGTAGTGTATCTGTCATTAGGAGAACACAGTACAGGCTCTTAGTTTCTCATGTGCTGTTTTGATAAAAGGAACCGTTCAAGATTAACAAAGAGCATCAGTTCATATGTATCATTTTTATACTTCCCGAAAAAGTACATTTCATATCTTGGTTGTTTATCTGATAAGGTAGGAGAGAGAGCATGGAGAGGAGAAGGATCAGTGTCTGCCCCACAGTGCCCCAGAATACCAGTGTTTGCCAGGTCCCAGCAGAGTGCTGCAGTTGTCAGACCCTTTGTACAGGAGTGGAAACTCCCAGACAAGGCAGAAAGAGGTAGTCTAAAGGTATTTTTGTGGTCAGAACCTCAGAGTTAAGCAAATGTCTAAATTCCCTTAGATGTCAGAAGCCCAAATGCCTGGAAGGATTTAGGTCTTGGTGATTCAGTGTTAGAAATGAGGTTGAAATTAATGATCTTTTATTAATTAACCTAACTAACCCTATGCTCCAGCAAACTTGTATTATGGAATCATTCCAGTCGTGTTGAGAACTTCTCCCAGGATCACTGTTGTTGATACCCTCTATTAGAGCTACCTGGCTAAAGAAAATCCCCTTCCAATCACTGGGGTTCTCCAGCCTGCCCATAGTTCCTGAAGATTTATGAAGTGAGCTTTGAAAGGGAACTTCTACGATGGCTGGATGCTGGCACTGTGACCCACAGCTTGACAGGCTACTTGGCTTTCTTCAGGGGATTCCAGATAATTACTCTGAATGTTGCTTTTTGGATGAAACCTGCTCTTAGTCATTTCTAAAAATAGATTACCAAAGCCTTTCCAAGATATGTGGCTCTTATTGAAAATGGACTGTTTAATTTCTGTTCTGCTGCACTGTATGTTTATGCTGTTTGACAATTCTGTCTTTACCCAATATCCCATCTGAGTCCTTGATGGGTATTCATGATGAGCTGCTACTCAAGTATCTGAAATATTTAATTGCCCTGTTGGTCCTGTGAGGGTGTTTGGAGCCCATCAAAGAGTGAGGCATTTGCAGAAGTCTCCTTCACTCTTACAATTTCCTATTTTCCTACTCGGTTTTGTATACTTGAAAACACCTGGGCTGGAATGGTGCAAATAAATGACATCTGATCAGAGCCTGAAAGCTGGAAAACATTAAGTTGACTTGAGAGGAACAAATTTCCTGCAGTGTTCGGTGAAACTCCTCATGATGTTCAATAGAAGTGCCCATAACTCCTGGAGTTGTTGGAGGCACTCAAACTATTTTCCTGTAGTTGGGGGTTGAGATCAGGGTTACAGGAAGCTTTTTGAACTGAGAAATGATTTTGACAGGGTAGTCAAAATGTTCCATCTCAAAACCTTGGGCTTATTACTGAAAAATAAAGAATTGCTTTGTCCCATTTTTTTTTGTTTCTTTGCCCTGCTGCTAACTCTGATCAGTTGGTTCCCTATGACCTCTCAGAAATATCTTGCCTTTCATGTGTGCAGGGAGCTGTTTGCCAAGCAGTCCTGCACCAAACAATTCTACTTTTTGTGTCCTATATTGCAGTAAACCTATTTATAAATCAGAATTTTAACTTAAAGTAGGATTTTATGACTAAATCATTATTGTAAAGCTTCAGAATAATAAATCAGTCACTTGTATCCTAAGTGGAAAGTGAAGATTTATAAATCAAAGCATTTTATTTAGGAATTTCTCAGGGTGATTTGTAAATCTGATGCAGAATTTGTAAATCCAGATTGGGGTATGTAAATCCATTTCATGACTTATAAAGCAGTTGAATGTTTTAGCTAAATCTAATGTTTAAAATAATGATTTCTGAATCAAAACTTTCTGCTAAAGATTTACTGGTGAGTTTTATAAATCAGAGGCAAGATATATAACTCAAACTGTGAGAAGTGCAGATTTATAAATCCAACTTGTAAATCAACAGAAAAAAACATCATGTTTTACACTAAATAATATTTTACAAATGGCACCTCATACATCATGCAATTGCCACAAATCTTCTGCATGGGAGTCAGGGTACATAATGTGTGACTGAATCAAAAAGAAAAACTGTGGGAGAGGCAGCATAGTGGGTTAAATGCTCGGCTTGAGCCCTCCAAGGCTTGGCTTGTGCTACCTGCAAACCAGGATCAGTGGTGTCGACCTAGTCAGTAGTGGACATTTGTCCAAATCAATACAGGATGGCATAATTCATAACCTTGGCAATTGCAGCAGAGGGGAGGCCCCACACAGGAGTAACAGGGGTGTTGTAGATCATGATTGAAAAGCATTGGCAGAGTTATGTAGGGAACCTTATGCAGCACCTGTCTGCAATGCACCTGTTATAGCAGGCTGTCCCTTCTAAAGGAGCCAAAATCCATAAGAAGAAAAAAAAGAGCCCTAAAAAACCCCTCAAACCCAAAAGCCCAAACTCAGTAATCTAACACACCTCTCCACTAATGTAATGACTAGATGAGGAAAAAAAAAAGTGAGATTCTAGTTGTATGCAGACATCATTAAAAGGATTTAAGAGAAATCCTCACTTTTCACTTTATAATTTTCAAAGCAATTTTTATTCCCACAGCAGAACTTAGGTCTAGGGGTAAATATTAGAGAATAAGATTGGTCTACAGGTTCTGTAGGAGCTTCACATCTGGGTGACTGGAAATTCTAATGCTGATTTGGAGGTGGTGGGTTTGCTGTGGAAAAAATGTGGGTTTTTTTCCCTTATCACTTATTTGGAGCCAAAAATGTGTCTTAGGTGGGCAGCTGCCATCATAGTGCATTCCCTTTCCTTCCACCTTCCATCTACAGTGCTCACACAAAGCTGCAGATCTTGGATGTGGGGTTTGATGTCCCACATCTGCCACTTCTGGTGCCTTTCCAGCAGGACGAGCAGAGCTGTGGTGGCCTCCAGGAGCTCAGGCACTCCCAACCAGGATGCAGCAGCAGGTCTCCGTGGACACTGGGCTCTTCTGTTTTCTTTAGTGGGCAAATGCACTTGAAAGGGAAGAACTGAGGGTTGATATCCAAGTCAGAAAACTACTTGTTACAGAGAAAAATGATAGAGGGAGAAGGTATAGCTGTCCTTGCTTCTGACAGTGTTTTTCACCTGGGAACAGCTTCCTGTCACCTACCTGCGAGTGAAAAATATCTTGTGTCTCAAAATATTTTTTTAGAGTTCAACTGTTGGGAGGTTAAAAAATTAACCAGGAATATCAAGCTGAGATTTTTAGATGAGTGCCACTAATTTTTATAACAGAATCCTTAACTGACTATTTTTCAGAATTCTGTTCAGGAATACAAGGAGCTCTGTATATTCCATAAAGAAGACCTTGAGTTAAAATAGAGTTGAAATTGAGAGTGCATTTTTAGTAACTTGGGGGTAAAAGAAAAAAAGAGGGTATTGTAATTATCCCTAAAACAACAAAATTCAGTGGACACAAAGAAACTTAAAGGCAAATGTGTTAAAATAGGGAAATACCTAATTAAGGCAAGTAAACAATCTTCACTGTGCCCTGTAGTGATGTCATACAGTAATTATATAGCTATGCATTTTATTGCCCACTGGAACGGATTTTTGATCCTTTGAATTTTATATTTCTGCCTTCCTTTGCAGCATCACTACATGACAAGGGAGATAAGGATGTGCTGAGGGAGGAGGAGTGAGCTGGGATGTGGAGGGCGGCTTTGAGGGGAGCAGCAGGCAGGAGTGAGGGCATGAAGGGTGGAGAAAGAGTCATTTAGGGACAAAGGAGTTTAAGGGACAATTGTGCATAACAGAGCAAAACCAGGGCTGGGCAAGTTGGCTTTTTGAGGCTTCTTTGACGTTGTCAGCAACGAACAGGAGCTGGGCTTTTGGATTTCTTTGAAGCCAGACAGCAGAGTGAGTGAGTGGCAGTGCTAAAGTGGGACCATGGGCCCGTGACTTGGGTAGAAATGTCTCAAATGGGTTTTGTTCACCACAGATTTCTGCAGAGCTGCACCAAGAGTCATAAAGTCCCTTTTTCTGATTTGTTTCTTCTGTATCCTTGCTTCAGAGCCATCATCTGTTTGGCTGCAGTACCCCATGGAGCCAAAGCTGCCTTCCAAGGGGTCATGCAGCTACACAGACTTTGTTTGGTGGCCAAGTCTTCCCCAGTGAAAACTGTGCAACATGAATCAAAGATTTCTTATGCTTCCACGTGTTACAATTATTAAGACTCTACCGTCAAAATTAGGAACTGAGTGGACACTCCCACAGCCTGTTACACAATTAAATAGGGCAACCTTTGCTAGATTCCTCAATAACTGGAGCCTCAATACAGTCCACAGCAAACTGTAGCTACCTGGAATATTTTGACAGTTTTTGATGCTGCTGTTAAAGCCTTTGAACTAGTGGAAGGCTGATAGTGTGTTAAAATGCTCAAATATTTTTAATTTTTTTGTTAATCAAAGCCTTCCTGGACAAACCATTCCAAGTTATAAACTAGAACAAGATATGGTGCAGTTTTCAAACATTACAAAAAGGTCATCCCTCACTGTTAAGTGCTTACACTTATCTATAAAGCCTGCAAATGCATTTTTTAGTTTCCTATCTCCCTTTGGATTTACAGTCCAGCAGAGATATAACCTTTTTTTTCCCCCTTCCAATACTTGCATTTCTTTAACAACAAAGTTCTCCTGCAATTTTTTGCTTGTAAATGCTAGACAAATGTTTTGGTTTTATCTTCTCGTATTCTAAATAGGCATTGAATGAGTTGCAGTCGGTCCCTCAGAGAAAAACCTCTGACTGAATTTCTTCTTTAGGAAACAATGTAAAACTGTGTGGGCCTGCAACTGACCTGGCAGTTGTCTAAATACATTAGGATAAACTGCTTTAAAAGGCAAGGTTGTATCTGATTCCTCTGAAGTGGTTGCAGTTTCCTCAGCCAGCCTTCCTTGTTCTCTGGCAAGGTCTGGAATCCAGGGGCAATGCTCAGAAAAATCTGGGCTATATTCCAGGAGGAGTAACAAAGAAGCAGATATTTAAGTGTTTTTGAATGTAGAGAGACCTATTCAAAGACATTTCAAATATTACTCTACTATTTGTCATGGATTTTTGTCTTATAAAATTTTGGTTCTTAATAGGAGACAATGTTGAATGGCAATAAAGTCATATCCCTTAAGCTATATGGCAATATTCGGGAAGCCTTGTGTTGAAAGTGGAGCTGTGTCTTATGCCGTGATAAGGAATTTCTGATAACACTAACCCCATCAGCTCGTGCAGAGAGTGAAATCCTGAGCTAGATATGGCAGTAGGAAAGGTGGGGGTGGGAAGGTCACACTGGTGGGTGCAATCATTATCAGGAAATCCAAGTCATGATCCTAACGCAAAACTAAACACCTCAGCAGGCTGTGCTTCAGTGGCTGCAGTCACCAGAAGAAACTAAGAATATTTCCCTTGCACCAAACTTCACATCTCAGAAAGCCCAAGTGCAGTTGTATGGTGGACTGATTTACAGGCACGTTCCCAGAGGTAATTACAGTTTTCATACCCAGTGATTTGCTTCCAAATCACAGAAATTGGTTTAAGAATTCCATCACCCCCTCTTCTTCTGGAGGTGTATTCTGAAAATGCAAAATAAAAATACTGAGTTAAAAAAGATACAGAGGTGGATTAGATGACAAAGATGCATAAGAGTCACTTTCCAGGGGTATGGAAAATATAATGTTGCATTAATACCCACATCTTCTGTTATACATGATGACATTGCTATTCATATAAGGAACTGAAATTTCTTTATGAAAATAAGTAAGTTCTACTCCAGTCCTCCATGTGGAAGAATGCATCACATCATTTACAAGCATCATATCCGATTTAGTCAAATCCATGTTCCACACAGGTTGAGTGTCAAGACTGGGTATTTGAGCCCAAGATTTTGGATTTTAAACAGGACTTTTGGTCACTTGGTGGCTCAGAATTCTCAGCAGTGACAATACCATGAGAATGAGCTACCCAACCGTGGTGGCCCTTCCCAAAAGCAGCAGGAAGTCCTGCCCCTTGGGTCCCCATCAGACACCTTCAGCATGGTGACAGGGCAATATTTCTATGGTGCATAGCTCAGCAGTCACAATGTGGAAGTGGCACAGGAGAGGGGACCCCCCTGCAGTGTATAAAGAAGAGATAAATATATAAAAACTGGTATTTATCTTGCTCCAGAAGAAGTCGTGTCCACTGTTAGCACAGCAGACAGAGCTGGTGGCAGGAGCCTGTGTAACTTTTCCAGCTATACAGTACTGCCCTCCTGTTCTGTTGCAGCCTCAGACACAGCTTTGCTGTTTGCATGAAGTCACCAGCACTGGCACAGAGAGGGGTGTGAAATCTGATTTCTTTCATAATCTCTAGAACATAATGATGCAAAATCTGCTGAAGTACCAACTCAGACTTCCCAGCTGTGGTTGGTGGTAATACTGATGATAATGATGAGCAGTAATAAGCAGTACTGATACTTAAACTCTTGCTAACATCTTTAGTCAGCTTCCTGACCTTTTCCCCTTTCCTGGCTTGCAATATTCATTTAAAAGGAATATATCATTATATAATCACGGAAGATGACTTTCCTTGTGTTTGCACTTTTTCGTGCTATAAGAGAACCAAATTTTTTCTTTTTTTTTTTTTTTTTTGGCAGTAAATGGATTTGCAAACTTTTTGTATCAGAGATTTAATAAAAAGATATTCATCATCTGCTTGAAGCTTTTGTGTGCAAAGGCTTCTCATCAAGTCTTTGCTTCATTTGTAACAAACATAACTCATAAACTTTGTCTGACAGGGGAAAGTAGTTTTTCTTCTGCTAGTAACTTTTATTTCATTTTCAGAAAGAGAGGAGAAAAAAAACCTGGGAAAACAAAGACCTCCAAATGCTGCCATTCATTTTGCAACCATTTCTCCATCCAAATTTTAGGAATGATTTCTACCACGTAAGGTCTGGCTTGCAAAATTCAAGTGAAAGGAACAGATCTTCCTCAGAGAGCAACGGCTGGTAACTGGTAAAGTGCTGTATGGGTTTCTAATGCCATTACCCTCAGAGGTAAAGGGAACGTCTGGTTATTCTGGGTTGCTGTCTCCTAATGTGTGTCTTCTGTCTTTGCTTGACAGCTTAAATGTCCCTAGCTCCCATTGCAGGGTGATTTTTAGCATAAGTACCTGCCTTAATCCATGTTGCAGTGTGTTCCTTTCTGCTTGAGAGCCAGGAGCTAACCTGGATGTACAGAGACAGAGGCTTGAGTGACAATCCACTCATAGATTATAGCCCAGAAAACAGTGCAAGATAAGACCAAAGGATGTGCTATTCTACCAGGGAGAAAAAACAAAACTTTTGTAAGATTGGCAAGAGACTGACCCACAAATCCATCTGCCTCAGGAAAAAGGTTTTTGTGTTAAAATTTTTAGGTAAGTACATAAGAGTTTATGATGCCATTTTGGCTCAAAAGTCAGCAGAGGAAGTTTTTTTAGTTTAAGGAACTATCTTGTATTTTTTAAGGCTTTGGGATGAATGCCCTAGGGATGTTTTGGTTACTGATGAAAGGTAAAATAATTGCTAAAGCAAACAGAGAGAATGATGCCTCTTGTGTTCTCCACCAGAGAAATGAAGCAGGATGCAGAAGGTCTTGTTCCTTTCCTGGCCTTTCCAACAAGTTTTTGCTTCCAAGAGCTTTGGAAGAGCCTAAACTTCTCTCTCAGCTAGTCAGAGCTCTTTCAGGCTGACATAAACCCTGGATGTATTTTACTTGTTAAAATATACAGGGCAGGGTCCAACACTAAACAAATTTCTCCATCTTTTTGTTACCTTTTTTCAGTAATTTTTTCCCGTGTATCATATTTAAAACTTGCACCTAATTTGTCCAAGGAAGGGAGCTCTTCAGGAGGCATCACCTCTGCTTGGATTCATCCCATGCAAATCAGAAGGTGTGCAGGTGCTCTCCTGCTTTGTTTTACAAATGCCCTGGATCAGTTAGAGGGACCTGTGGGGCTGGGAAGTCCAACCCCTTGTTCCACACAGGCCATAGTGAAAATTAGAGCAGATGGCTGAGGGTTTGTTTGTCTGCCTATGCAGACACAAAATAAACCTCTCCATGCATGGAGATTCTTCATCCCCTCTAGCAAAATTGTCCCAGTGTGTAAATAATCTTGCTTTTTTTTTTTTTCCTTTTAGCCTGCTTGGATTTCCTCTTCTGCAACTTGTGACCATTGCTTCTTGTTCTTTTGCTGAGAAGAATCCCTCCTATAACCTTGCCTTAGCTGGTATAAAACAGCAGTTAGATTATCCCAAAACTCTCCTTCTCCAGGACAAACCAATTTACTACCCTCAAATTCTCCTCTCATGTCTCCAGTCCACTGGACTCCCTATTGCAGCTGAACTGTGACTATATCTATAACTATAAAATTAGTAATGTTGCCATTAAGATGACTGGCCTGTGGGATACTTGTAGCTCTGAATAAATATACAAACATGTTTTTTCTCTTTCATAAAATTACCCAAAAGCATTTGTGTAATAAGGATGGTAAAATAATCTTGATTATACTTGTTTATATCAATTCTCATCAGACATGATAAATATTAATGCACAAATGAGTGTTAAGTAAATCGAGATGATCACAAAACAGCACTTTAAAACAGCATTATCATCCAGTGGATCACCCTGTCTACAAAGGATGGCAATAAAATGTATCAGTTGACCTCATAATTTGCTTTCATTTGTCTGTATTCCTTATGAAACTTGGAAACTGATATGAAATGTGGAGTCAAGGCTTTGATTTATTAAGGTAGAATGGGTTCAACAAGTGCTATAAAGACCACTTGATTCTGATAGTTAAATTTTGTTTGTGTGAGACTCTCCAGGACAGCATGTGGCACTCTGCTAACAATGTGTGTTTTTTGATTTTAACAAGACAGTCAGGGAAAATTGAGATGGGGGAAACTGACAATTAGAAGGAATTTAATGTTAAAAAACCCAACAAACCCAAAAGGAGGTTATACAGAATTACAGCAGTGGGAGCTGCCTGAGTAATGTCAGCTGATCTGGCAGGATCTTTCTAAGGAAAGAAAGGGAACTTGGGAATTTAAGAGAGGCAATGAGTAATGTAGATGGGTCTGCTAGCTCCATGAACTGACCCTTAGTGACACAGCTGCTGAGGCTGAAGTAAGGAATATATGTGTGCACTGTAGTTAAGTTTCTTTCCTGTTTGTTTTGTTGTTGGCTTGGGTTTTTTTATTTCCTTCCTTGCATGTGGATTGTATGCAGTGAAGTTTAACCCTGTGTCCTGGTTGTTTAACTGTGCTCTGTAAGGTGCTTCCCTTGGTCTCTTGAGGCTGACTCTAAACATGTGGCTGTTGCAGAGTCCCAGGGCTTTGTGCCCACAAGGTGCAGAGAGGAACGAGGCAGCTGCAGCCTCAGTGCTGAATTTTGGTGTAACCTCGAGTGCTCATTGAAATGGCTGTGCTGCTAACAAAGGGATATCCAAACATGGATCTGGAACTGGGTGTGCAGGAAGGGTGCCTGTGATTAGACAGTACTTTGGCAGGGCCTTTAAGCTGGTGCGTGCTGCAGCGGTGTGTGCTGTGGATGCATGGCTGGCACCAGTGCCTGCATCGTGGCATCTTTTTGCTTGTACAAATACAAATTCCTGCACAAATACAACTGAAGAGAAGCTTTAGTATTTCCTTCATGTGCTTTTTCTCTGCTGTTTTTTTCATTTCCTTGCAATCACTGATAGGTTTTCTGGGCCATGCCCAGATGATTAACTGCTGCTTAGCTCGAGGCTTCATAAAATGTGGCTTTCAAATGAGTTAGTGATAGATGAGTTACATCAGAGTGGTGTATGCAGAGCTAGGAATGACAGCTCTTGCTACTACTTAGGAACGATCCTAAGATTAAAAAAGGAGCTGGAAATTTCGAATTTAGAGAGATTTAATTTAAGAGATTGTGTTTATTGTCCTGGCTGTGGGAAGCATGTTTCTTATCCCATCATCTTGTATCAGTCAGGCTACTTCCCCTTTAAGTGGGTAGCCAAACTGCTGATTGATAACGAGGGAGGACAGGTGCTATTGTCTGAAACCAGGCAAACAAGTGCTGCTGAGATGAGGGCCCTGGGGATCCTCCAAGAGGAGCCAGAGCTCCCTAGGGATGCTGTGCTTCTGAGCTTCCTCCCTGTGTGTGACACCAGGAGCCTGGACTTGGCAAGTTATCCTATAGGTAGTGTGGAGAACACTCCAAAAATTAATTATTTTCATGAATATTGAGTATTACTTGATTTGGTTTTTTTTTCCCTGTGTGGTTCTCTTCCTTAATCCCTGCCCTGACTGGTGATAGTGTTTCTGTATTGCAATGAGTAGCATGGACTCCAAGCCTGTGCATGCTGTGAGGTGGAGAAGATATGAAACCCTTCTAATTTTGAAAGAAAAAGATAATCTTTGTGGTAGATGAAGAAATGGCACAACTCTTTATGGATGAAGGGAAACCAGAGGGATTAGAATTTCCTCATGTAAGAAGTTTGATGACAATATTTGTATTTAAAAAATAATTCCTCATTGGGCATATTCAGGCTTGTTGGGCTTTGCTCTAGTCTTTTTTAAAACATGCTTATTGTGATAACGTTAGTATCAGCTTAAAG
The DNA here is from genome assembly GCF_009650955.1 of Corvus moneduloides. Lineage (NCBI taxonomy): Eukaryota > Metazoa > Chordata > Aves > Passeriformes > Corvidae > Corvus > Corvus moneduloides. Next base: position 15,501,200 of record NC_045487.1, on the reverse strand, counting down.
TGTTGCTTGAAGTTTTTGTGTATATTTGTGGATTTGATCATGAGGAATACCCATTCCATGAATAATAGGAGGACTCTCTGTGGTCTGATACTGGATTAACTTGGTCAAAATTTTGTGGAAAAATTATTCAAGTGAGGATTCAAAAGTATTCCTTAGTTAGTGAATTCAAAACACTTGATGTCTTTACCTTAGACTAAAAGCAAGACCAGTTTCGCAGTTAGCTGGACATTGAAAATGCAAATAATTATGTAATTAAGAATGTACTTCAGTTCTATTACACTACCCATAAAATTCCACAATCTTAAAAACAACATGTTTTAAAATATTTTACTAGATATAATTAATGTAACCGAATTTTATATCCTACCAAGTTGTGCAAATAAATAGTACATGGCTATTTCTTACAATTAAAGATTTCAAGGCTCTTCCTACATACAATATGATATATTTAACAACTTTTTATGCTAAATAGTTGATATAGTTAATGTTGTAGTCACTTAATTCAATTTTAATTAGCCAAACACTAGTTTGAAAATGTGAGCTTTTCATTAACTGACATTGCTCATATTTTTGCTGCTTGTTTTCCCTGTAGTTCTTTCAAATTATGTATGTATAATGTGTTAACGTTCATGAAATGCATTTATCATTGAAGGCAATGCCAAAATTAGTGCAGAGTGAAGAGAAATATACTTGTGTGGTTTTTTTGACAAGTGTAGCTTGAGCCTGAGATGATTAAAAAAAAAAAATAAAAAAACAATTTCTAAGTATTAACCAAGTACCTCTCATGCAGAAAACTCTTCTGTTCTGGTTTTATCTTGGGCCACTTGACAATCACAGGTGTCCAGGCTGAGATTCTGTCACTGAGTAGCCTTGAAATACATAGAAACCAGGAAAATTCTGTGAAAAGGGATTTACACCTTGAGCATGGATTCAGGAGAAGTATTTTATGAGGGACGGTTTCTAAAGGACTTCTATAATTTATTGTTTGATTCTGAATTATAAAACTGGGAAAAGGTGATATTAATTTGACTTTGTTATAATACTTGCTTTGCACTGTTAATCCTACTATCTATATAGCTGGGGAAAAGATACCAGCTGGTTATAGGCTAGAAATTACCATATTAATGTTTTATTTGTGTGGGAATATAGTTGTGTTAATTAATGTTTTGATGTGGTTACCAGCACTTAGTGGTCTCTGAACGTCCCCTGCTGACTTAGGGAAATTGGAAATATTCAGGTATAAATGTGGTGGGGCCAGTTATACCATCTCTGCCCGAGTACTCAGGGGAGAATCCCAATTTATGAAGGGTAGTGGTGGTGTGGACTTGTGCCATCAGGGAGAAACCTTCCAGTGAAGGGTGGCTGGGGAAAAGGAAATGTGGGAGGTGTTAAGCAGAAAGAGGGGATTTCAGCTGATGTGCAGCTTGGCTCCAGCCAGGGCTGGCTGTCTCTCAGCACTGATTAGAATTACCTCACTGTATGAGAAGATCTCTAGGTGCCTGTCATGCTGCAGAAGTGTACTTATAACTCACAGGCTAAAAGATATTTCTTTTTATTTAGTCAAAATTGGTTCAAATTTTCGTTTCTTAAAACTGCTGGGGCTTTTGTTTTATTTTTTTTTTCTGCCAAGAGGAGTAGGGAGAGAAAGCCCCAAATACAATGTAGGGATATGTATGAGGAAAATGGGATGTTAGTCTTGAGGCTGCAAATTATACCCTTTGCTTTACTTTACTTTATTCTAGCTCCTTGCCTTCCTTGCCTTCCTTTCCATCAATATTCCCAAAAAAGTGTCTTTTAATTTAAGTATTTCGATCTAATGGACAGACACTGTGGTTTTGCCATTGATATGTCTCCTGTTCTCAGTCTGCAGATCTGAAAGAGTTAACTGTACCAGCACTCTGTAACCTAGATTAAAAATACGCATTTTAATTTCTAATAAAAAAAATCAAGCAGGTATGAATAGCAATAAAATTACTCAAAATGTTTAAATTGAAGGAAAACAATTGAAAATGGATTTAGAAATATAATGTTTAGTTAAGCAAGCTATAATGTTCTGTTATTTTAATCCGTATTGTAAAGCAATTTAAACTATGCTGGAACAGAATTCTTATGTTTTAACATATAATTCTCTCCCTCCCCCAAACAGTCACCAAAAATTCCTTAATGTTTCAGTCATATTCTATAGTCCTTGGCAATAGCAGCCTCTTTGTGCAAAGGTTTTCAGTTTTCTGATCTGTTTGCTGGCTGGCCTTAGTACAGCCAGCCCTGGACAGAGCAGCCAAAAGGACCTCCAGGCTGTCACGTGAGTAAACAAGATGCTTTACGTAAGACCTGGAACAACAAATAAACGAAAAATTCACCACCAGAATTAGCATCTAGAGAGAGATGCAGAGTGTTGACTGTACAGGAGGAGCCTTGGTTCAGCATTTCCTCTGTCCCTTCCTGTTGGGGTGGCTCAGCCTGCTCTCGGGCTGAAACCATCAAACGTCAGTCACCAGAAGAGATCACTGAGGTCTAGGTTACCTCCCCCTGGGTGGCTCCCAATCCTAAATTACCTCCCCCTGTTCCAGAAAGTTCTCCCTTTTTTAGTTATTATTTGGTTCCCTGTTATGACTCTTGCCTCCCTGTTTTCCCCATTTGTTCTGAAAAATTGTATCCTCCCCTCTGCTTGTACCCCATTGGTTGTTTTCCCTTTCCCTGCCTTGCTCCACCCCCCCATAAAGGGGCTAGCTCGCTTTTCCTCGAGGCTGCTCTGGTCCCTGGTCCCTCCTGCAAATAAACCTGTTGGAACTCACACCGGAAGACCCTCCCGCCTTCTTTGCCTCCGGGCAAACGCCAGCCTGATCCATCGGCTGCCCCGACAATGTGCTTCCTCTGAGGAGGAGCCAGGCACGCACCCATCCCACGCCGATTCCACTGAGCCGTGCAGCGAGGACGCTGTGGAGGCCAACGCTGCGTCCCTCTGCCCGAGGGCACGCCGGGGCTCGTGGTGACAAGCCCCCGGTTGCGTTACCTTCCTGCCTTGGTGGGGTGATTGTGGTGCAGTGCTGTGCAGGGAACAAAGGCTGAGACCTCAGCTCTGCTGGGCTAGGCTGCTGTGCTGGAGAAAGATCATGACTTGAGAGAGGAAGAAGAGGATTGGCATTTTCTTAAATCCCCTCCAGCCCTGGTTCTCTGACCAGCTGACAGTTCAGTGCTAGCAGTCTCTTCTGCGTAACCAAAACCTTGGGATATTTAAGCATGTGTGAATTGGTTCAGAGGGACTCCTTTGCTTTAGATGCCTGTCTAGAAAATATGTAGGCATATTTCCAGCCATAATCCTGATTTTTTGTGATGTTTCTTGATCCTTCCACCTTCAGTGAGTGAAGTGGGGCTTGCCAGTTGTCTATTCAGCATCTTAACGGGAGACTTTAACCAAACCTCTCCCGTTGTTCTCCACCTCCTTCCACATCGGCTTGTACGCCTGACACTGCTGGCTGTACCTCTCTGAGGACAGTGCAAAGCTCCTGGCTTTTTAACACAAATGTTTGCACTCCTCCCGCATCAGCAGAAAAGTGTTTCCTCATGTAGATTTAGTGGTTTACCTTCTCCATCTCTTTCAGAGAGCCTCAGGTCTTGGAGGAGCCAGGGATGTCTGTGCTCAGCCACTCTGGGGACAGTGCTCTGGGGTGGGCACTGGGTCTGACTTGCCCACGGGCCCTTCTGGAGGAGCTGCTGTCTGTGCCAGGTTGTGTCCAGCAGCTGCTGTGTGTGGGGAGGGCCAGGATGCCGTGCTGGCCTGGAGGGACTGCTGTGCACAATGCTCTCCCCTCCGTGGCCTCCTCCTCCCTCCATATGGGGCTGTGGGCAAAGGAGTCTCCTGTGCTGACCCCAGCTTTACCCCACAATTGTTTCTCTCTGTTCATTTAAATTCCAAAAGAAGCGCAGAGAAAAGAGAAGATGCTGCCCTGTGTCTGTGGAGCACCAGCCTAGCAGCCCTTGGCTTTGCTTGGATCCTGTGGTACTGCTCCAAAAGGATTCCTCAGGAGAGAAGCCACATTGGTGATAAATCACTGTGCCTGAGGCTGCTGAAGAAGGGAAGAGGGGGAGAAAGGAAGCACTTTGCCCTGCCTTTTATTTTCAGGGTGGCTGTGTTTGTGGGATGAGAGCTGTGGGTTGCACAGGGACGTTTCTCCTCTTAATCATCCAATTCCCCTAACAGGGAGCTTCACACTGTGGACACTTCCAGGCACATCGGCACAAATGGCACGCACGGGGACACCTTGATGTTCTGCGTGCAGCCCTTGCCACTTTTAAATAAGCTTTTTTAGTATTTAGAATGTGTTTATTAAAGAAGATTGGGGCTTTAGAATAGGTACTAAATCTCTGCAATGTGCTGAATTCCCATTCTGTGAGACTCCAGTGCAAGCACTGAACTGAGGGGAGGCGGGTGAACTTAAATTAACCCAGGAGAGGAGGGTGAATGCCGCTTTCAAGCAGCAGATGCTGCAGCACCAAATAAGCATATTGCACAATAAATAGCAGTCATGGCTTTAATTAGGAATTCAATTGAAGTTGGAAACCACTTGCCTACAGTAAAATTGTCCTATTTAACATTTCTATCAACATATTTTTTTATCATTGGCATTGTTACTTTTAATTTAACTTTCAATTTTTACTTTCAATGTAATAGATAAAATCTTTTTTAAACACTGCATTAATAGTTCTTTCCAATGCATCTATCTTGATCTTGTATTTAAATCACAGACGCTGAACAAATCTGAGAGCTCAGGGCAAAAAAATAGGCACATCTTTCAACTAACTGTCCAAAATCTGGAATACCTGTACTTTTGGATCACTAGATCTATTTGGAGCTCCAGGAATGGGCGCTTAGCACACATACTCATACAAAATATTTTCTTTGAAAGCTCTGGTCTGGTGGATTGGAAAGCAGTTGAAAGGTGACAACCTGTCAATATGTGACTCAGAATTAGAAGAATAGGAGCTTCACTTCCAAACAGCAAACACAGGCTAACTTTAGGTATTGAGCTTCCTAAAATGTAAGAGTTCAAGGAGGAAAAACAGTGCTTGCTTTGTTACAACAGTATGCTTGTAGTTTATCTACCTCAACTGTAATTGCTGGTTAACTTGGAGGATTAGCTATTTATTGTGCTGGCAGACTGGAGAAGGCTTTCTTCATTTTCAGTTGGGGATCTGTGTGTGATAAGTGATTCCTGGTGCCCATAGAGGCACTTTGTGATGATGGCATTGTATGTGAGGTGGGGCAGTGACCTGCTAGTGGGAATCCTCTGGATCTGTCCATGGAAATGTTGAACTGGGAGGGACTAAGCAATGTCCCCTCCATGCACCTCCTCACCTCCAAAACCACAACGTACTTGCTGACAAATAAATACATATCTATTTTGTAAACATACCTCTAAAACAAAATTGTAAAGCCTTTACTCTCAGAATAATGCCAGAGTTCTGAAATGTGGAAATTTACAAGGAAGAACGTCATGAAGTACTCGTAGGTAAAAAAGGCAAACAATCCTATGAAAGAAGTTGACCCTCACAGTACAGAAAAGAGTAGCTTCTGCTAGCCCCAAATTCCTTGTTATTTCACTGGGGGAAATTCTTTCCTGATACAAGACCTGGGATTTGCAGTAATCCTGGGAATGTAAGCAGGAGACACCAATCAAACTTCAGTGAGAATTTAATACCTACAATAACACTGGTGTTAAAACCTTTATCCTCCCATCAGATGTGGGCAGTCTGTATTGTAACAGAGGCAAGTGGAAAACCAAACCCACTAAACTCTGCAAAGGATTTTTGCCCTACCCCAAATCTATGATGAAGCAGAAACTCTGCACGGAGTAGGGACTGTAGCTGAGCCTTGTTAGCTGTGCTGAAATTTCAGGCTAATAAAAATGTCCTAAGTTGTAGACATTCATTTATTCCTGTTCTGGTTAGGAAATAACTTTCCAAAGCCTAGATCACACAAGCAGTGTTTGTGTTAAGCTGAAATTCATCCAACATGGAGCCAGATGTAAATTGTTCAAAACTGCCCTGGGAAAAATGATATCTTAGTAAATATATTTTAAAAAAAGTGTAGGATTGAAGAACCTGCCTGATAGTGTGAGTTCAGATATTGTTGAAAAAAATACAGTAAGATAAAAAGAAGCAACAAAAAGTTCTTTACACCTCTGGTCTACTGGACTCTGAATTTTTTTACTAACTTATGGGCAGTTAAGCTTCAGGGGGCAGCCTCTCTGTCCAAAGTTGGACATACAATGTTCCTCAAGCTTTCTAAATCTCTAATACAGCTTGAATTCACTTGTCAAAAGTGCAGAAAGTGGTGTTTTTCCAAATCTGTGTAATTTCAAGCAATGACTCATAATCAATAAACTATTCCCAGAACTATAGTTAGGAAGGGAATAAAACCAAAGTGAAATCACACAGGAAGTAAGGAAATAAGTTTAAAAAGAACTTTAGCTGACAGGATATTGGCTACTGATACTCTATCCACTTATTTAGGTAAATAATGTGTGGAGTTTGCTTTGGTTTAAGCAAGTATAAATTATTTTCCAATGAAAGGAAGTTTTGGTTGTTTTCTTCCATTTGCGATTTACCTTTTGGGGTGATTAATTTTTCTGCAACTTCTTTGGAAAACACTAAATTCTGATTTCATGTTTTGCCAAAAGAATGTTTTCCCAGAGAAACTGTTCTCTTTCTGTGAGGAAGTGATAGGAAAAAAAACCTATTCGAAAACATTTATGGGGAAAGTACTTTCTGGAGGGGTTTCTGAGCCTCATTTTGTGAATTTTTGCAAGGTGCTTTGAGATTTAAATGCTGTAATATATTTGTTTTTTAGAGACTAAGGTTTTTTTGCATAACTGGAATTGATTTCTCTGCAAGGCATATGCACAGACTAAGAGGTGGCTATGGTGAGAGTGTGAATGGGGAGAAACCTGACCAGAGTATGGGATAAATCCTGCTAAAATGTACGTGATACATGTAGTCTTGCAAATAAAACCAAATCAAATTCAATTCCTGAATGACATCTGTCACACAGGTTAGAATCAGTGGATATCAGCTTTCCAAGTTCCTTCTCTGTGGGTGATTTTGGATTTTCTTTGTAATTTTAAAAATCTCTAGGAGAGTGCTTTGGATGTGATCTCTTTATACCCTCCATATTCCATTTTAAGTATGACCAGGATTAATATAACATATGCAAACTAAATCCAGGCTACTACATTTACCAACACTGAATTTTTATGAAGATAGGGTAGCTCTTTGATAATCCTCCCTGGCTTTTATTTGCTTTCCTTTTTAATATTTCAATGAAAAAAAAAATATGTTACCATTTGTTATTTTGCAATTTATTTTTGTAAAAGTCTATTTGTGTTGCTTTTGGCCAGAGAGTTACTGTAACTTGCTCCAAATTGCTGTCCTCCTGGAGCAATCCATGGAAATGTGTTGCTATTGTGTTAGTACCAAAGTATTTCATATCTAGGAGACTGAAATCACAGGGACAAATGCAATATTTTTCTTTGCTTGACTCCTGTCTAATGAGCTCTTCTGTTGGGCAATTGGAGATCTTCATTCTAGCCCTCTTTCTTGCTAGTTCCTGTGTGACTGAGTGCATGAATTCTTAATATTCCCATTTCCCCATCTGTAAAATGGGAATTTTTATACTTTCCAGCTCTATAAAATTTATAATGCAATTAATAGGATATTGACAGAGCAGTCTGAGACCTCAGGTGGTAGGCACTACATGTAAACATTTTGACAGTTTTATTATTTCTTCCAGCTTAAAAATAGAAAGGTTTAGGAATCACATTTGGAAGAGGCTAAGAGGGTTTCTGTGGCTGTTGCCAATAGAAGTATTTGGACTATCTCTCTTCCTATTTCAAAAAAGTTGCCTTGACATGCAGCTATTTAAAATATAGTCCCCTTTCACATAATCTCTTCAGCAAGCTCTTTTTTAAAAATAGAAAAGTCATTACTTCTTGCAGAAAAAAAATAAAAGTGAAAATAATTTTGTGAGGTTTGGACCCAATATTCCTGTAATATTGACCTATTAAAGTTCAGTACCATGCCTTACATTTGTTGGGAATAACAGTGGCTAACCCAAAGGATCAGAACTAAGAATAATGTTTCTCACTAGTCTTTTCAGCTGACCTTTTGCTTAGCTGTGAGCTAAGGTCATTTTCACTCTTGGCTGGGCTTCCTTGACAGCTAAGATGGCTTCTTTATGAAGATACTGAGATAAACTGGGGCCGTGCATTCATTCACATTGCTGAAACCACTTCATCAAATACTGCTTCTATATAAAATACTCCCGATCTAATCAAGAAAACATCAAAATCCTGCAAAGTGCCCTCGTTAATCCTGTCACTTACCACCTAGACCATTTTTCAAGATGATTTAATTAGCAAAGTAAAAGAACGTGCTATTCTTTCAGCATTATTCACACAAGTTAAAATGTACGCTTTGCTTTAAGATATAAATAACTTGCATAAACTAGTAGAAAATACATGCAAATGTAGCACTGACATTTAAAAGCAAAGATATATCCTACAGTCAGACATGTTCTGATTTTCTGCCAATATCACCAGAGCCCCAAAGCCACAGTAAGAGGTCTACCTTTGCTACTATTCAACCAGAGTTGGAGTGAAAAAGAACTGCCAGTGGAAAGAGCCACAAAGAGCAAAAATGTAGCTAGGTCTTTATTTTTACCAGAACCAAAATGGCTTTCCAATACCAAGAACTCTAAATGTTCCAGAGAAAAGCAAAAAGCTAGAGGAGATAAATACTTGCCAAAAATAAGGAAAAGTGCAGGTGTTGTGTGCTCTATGCATATATGCTAACCCATAAAAATTGGCTTAGCAAAGGCAAACCAAAAATAGCAGCAAGAACCCATGATGCTACTCTAGATTAACCCTAAAAGCAATTCCCCCTGTTCAATAAAGTGTAGACTTACTGGAGGTAATTGTCAGCATATTCTTTATTACTACTTCATAGTTATAATATCAGAGTGCTCCTAAGGTATAATTAAAGATTTACCTAGATTTATGAGACTTTAGCATCACCAACAGGGTTAAATAATGCCAGGGAGACCCATTGTGTGAGGGTTTTGCTCAGCAGTTTCCACAGCAGTGAGAGTATTGTGGAATTACTTCAGTGCTTTAGAAAAGCTTGACTGCTTGGCACTAATGTAAGGGGCATTATTAGAGAGGGGACGGTATCTGTGAGTTAGGCCAACTGTGCACCTTTCCTTTTCTGGAAAGGAAAAAAGTGGGGAAAAAAAATGGAATGAGAAGCCAACGGAAGGGGATGGATGTGCTCTGAAGAGTGGAAATTAAGTAGGAAGTAACCGTTATCATTTATAACTATGACAATAATGATACGCTGGAAAGTTGTCAGCGTCCACACAGCCCTCTCCATTTCCTTAACACTGATATCCTTGGTGATGGATCAGTGCTCTCCCACCTGAATTCTACACAGCCCACACTTTTAAATGTTAACTAAACAGTGCTGAATGTTGTAGGCCTCCAGATGTTACCATATTTATTACATAACCCTTCACTGAATGTATTTAGCAAGAGTAGATGATAGGATGAGCCTGGAAATCCTGGAAGGGAAAGAAACAATCTGTGGTGGTATTTTAAAACATTATGGTACCTTACCTTCCAGTTTACTATGTACAGGATCAAGTTGCAAAGCCAAACCTGACTTTGATTCGTACTTTACTCTTCAAAGAGTAGCTCAGGCTGAGTGATCAGAAATCACTGTTAAGGGTTCACAGTCTGACTTTCTCTTAGCTGCATTTAAGCATACTAAAAAATGATAAGACATTAGAATAGAAACATGGTTCCTATATTAATGGCAAATTCTTTGATGACGAATTGTATCTGGATTTGCCCATGGTTCCATAGATAGATCTTGTTAGAAATTGCTCACTTCTCCCATATTCACAGTCTGTGTTGCTGTGGGAGTTTATAGAGGGCAAAGGATGAAATTTGTAGCTGAATGAAATATAATACTCAGTTCTGCACCTGGTCTGGAAACACTAATTGGTTATCTTGCCCTCTAATATTAGTCTTTTGCAGTGTGAATCTTTGATCCTTTGGGCAAACATTTCAGTTTCTGTTTGCTAAGGAAAGGTTTCATTCTGTGCACACAGTACATGGGTGCCTACTTCTTATCACACTCCCTGCGACAGTGTAGAAAAGCTAATATTCGTGGCACATAAATTGCTTCTCTTGCTGCAACTTTCACATCCTGTTCCTTCCTTCTTTGCAAATTCAGAGTTGAAGCCGTAATAGAAATTTCAGTCATGTGAAAAGGATCCAAGGTAGAAAAAGAATATCTTCTGAGGGATGGATTGCCATTTTGAAAAAATGAGATAAGGGAAGTCAGAAGTAAATAGCAAACAATAATATTATGTTATTTTGTGCTGCTTTCCTAGAAACAACTTACCTTTAAGACTGCTTTAACTGAAGAATCTGTAGGACTGAGCACATAGCGGGGTCCTGTAAGACCATTGCATGTAAACACTTGACTTTTAGAAAATGCTGGAATTTTAAGCTACTCATTCAAACTTTGTTGCTGTGCGTGGCACATACGTGGTATTTTTAGCTCCCTGATCATGTAATACTTTTTTTTTTCCCTATGGGATTTTGCCCCACCCCCCATCTCCTGAACTGCAGCATGAACTGTTTTCTGGCCATAAATTAAGGCACAATATCAGCTGGTTATCTACAAGGCAGTTATCCTTGCCTTAGTAGCTCTAACATTTGAAAGTTAACAGTATCACTTGTGACTGCAAGAAGAGAAAAGACATGGCTAAAACATGAGAATAAATAATATGCAAGAAAACTCAATCACAAATCCTTCTGTGCAGCATGGAACATACAGGGCCTGAATAGCAGAATTCCTAAGCTCTTACAGTGGTGGATCAAGTTGATCAGGCAGTAATTACATATGCAGATCTGGAAGCTGGAGCATGTGGCCAGGAGACAAGAGGCCTTAACTTATGCCCAGACTTACTCAGGGACTTTGCTGCCTGGTAAAATGGGAAAAATAGTATTGTCCATCTCCCTGTGGATAAACACCATTAGTAATTTTGAGGCATGCGAATACTCTGGCAATAGATGTCAAAGCAGTTCAGCATTCCTTGAAGCAATTGCATCAGAAGCAGAAACTGAAATGGAGAGCTGAAAAGGTATTCTTGGAATAGCTGCCTCTTTCCCTGAGTTGGGGTCCCCCCCGTATACTGCATGATGCAGGGCTTGTGTGGAGAAAAGTAATAATATAATTAAAGACAGTTTATGTTATACTTAAAAAGAAAACAGATTTTAAGTCATATGGATCACCTAATTTTAGTATTTCCTATCTTGTAAGTGCTTAACTTTTATAAAATAAATCACAATCTCTCAATAGTCTTAGTGTAATTTCCTGGGATTTTTTTGTTGTTGTTGTTTGAGAAGGAGGGAATGAAAAACTTCTATTTTGTACAGCCTTAATGGCTCCCATCAGGCATGTGATGTGACTCTGATTTCTCAGGACAGATTTAAACTATTTGAATGACATGACTTTTTAAGTTACTGGCAGCAGGAAAAGGTTCTTGTCTTGGAAAGGGTGGGCTGTGGCAGCTCTGTACTGAGCCAGGGAACCCAGGCCAGATTGTGTATGCAAGCTCATGCTCTCTTGGCTGCATGTGCACCCCATGCTGGAGGAAAATCCTCTGCTGGTAGGGACACAGAGGTGGAGGATGTGTGAGAAAGTCCTATTAAATACAGGCTTTGTTCCCCTGCAGGACATGTGTGTATTGCTGCTCTGTTGGCTGAGAGCAGGGAGGAAACTACATGTAGGAGGGAGGGAGTTAAGTGTGAGCTGCAACCAGTTCTTTCCCCCCTGCACTAAAGAAATAGTGGAAGAACTTAGCTCCAGCAATTTCTTCATGTCATATTTTGAAAAATGAATGAAAGAAGAGGTTTGTAAGAATGTCTCTAAAGTCGAGGCAAAAAAGTCTTTTAAAATGGAAGGTGGAAACTGAAGGGGAGTTCCTAACTGCCTTTGATAGAAAAATTCACAGCTATGTCTTAGGAAGAAGTCTGCATTTTTAGAGCTAAAACTCCAACCTGTACGTTCTCTTATTTCTATTGTCATGTGGATTTTTTTTCAAGATTATCAAAGTATTCTTATATGATTTTTAAATCCTTAAGGTGTTCATTCTTATACAATACCAATTTTGACCGGTATTGCTAAGGAAGCAGAAGGCAGAAAGGCAGGAAGCAGACTCTTAAATATGTCCTGGTCCATAATTTGCACTGATTTAATAGATGGTAAGATTTCCATAGAGGTTATAAACCTGCATACTTTGACTCCTACAGACTTTCTGCATGCTGTGGCTCCTGCACTGTAAAACCCTGGTTGCAAGGTGCTATTTAGTATGGCCAGTGATGGGGAATCCTTTTAGAGGAAAATCTATGAGAATAAGGCCTGAGAAACTTTTTTTTTTGTCTATTTTTTTTGTTCTTCTTGTTTGTTTGTTAATAAAATTGTATTGGGCAACATGAAGCCTTTGGGCTTGCAACAGTCCCTGGCTTTGTTTCTTGTGCTCTGTGTTGCCATATTTCTCTTTTCATGTTAGTATGGGTTGCCATTAGGAGATGTGCTAGTGTGGCCTGCCAAATGCTTTGAGATGCTGTTCTGTGCTCAGCAAATAAATGGTTTATCAGCCCTGAAATCCATGTGAGAAGTACCTTTTAACACTTACAGGTATTCTCTTAGCAACAAAATGCCCTAAAAATGAAGTATACATCAAAACAAAGCCATGTCATTTCCCTGAGCAAACAGAACTCAACAAGGACAGCTCTTCAGAAGGGAACAGTGACTTCTATCAAGTAATACATTTGTATATTAAGACTTTCCTGTTGTACTATAATCAAGTTAAATTAAAACTGGCCATCTTTTAGTCTAGTTTCTTATGATAACAAGACATGTACAGTCACACAGCCTGTTTGGTTCTGTGAGTCCTTCCCATGCTTAAATACCCATGAAACTGGGGTTCTAAAACCAGCAGATGGATACTGGCTTTAGGGTATTCATTTCCTATGAGCTCCAAGTAATCAGACAGATAGAGTTTAATAGTCCTCACTGGGGAGAAAAATTTTAGATGGTATTCATAATTTATTGTGCAGCAGAGCATTTACGCTGTGGGAAGTCCTTCTGAATACCCTTGGATGGGCCTTGTGTCTCCATAGATTTCATAGTTAAGACCCCAAGACACAAATCTACTGAAGACAGTGTTCTGGAGCTATTTGTTCACTTTGAATTGCGAAATTATGATTTTCCATGACCTGTCCAGTGAATGTTACTGGACATATAGTTGACATTGCACATTTCTGTGTGTGTGTGTTTCATAATGATGTGATGGTTTTGTCTCTCTGATGTCTAAATCAGCATTTTCCCAAGTTGAAAAGGGTTTAATTTTTTTTCAGTAGTTATCTGCTACAGCAGTGTTTCTAGGAAGGGGATCCTAAGAAAGATGTTTTTGAAGCAGAGTACTGAATTGCTATCAAAGTGATTTTCCAACCACCTGCTAATGGTTAGAAACAGTCTCCCAGGGTTCCTGGATTCAGGGATGCCATACACTTCCCTGTGGTCCATTTGTACCACCAATGGGAATTCAGGTTTGAAGAGAAACCTTCCCTCTCACAGCTCATGACTGAGAGTGGCAGATGGGAAAGGGCAGTTGAAGACACTTTAGGTTCTTCAAAAACGACCTTTGTAATGAGGATGTGGTGGAGGAGGTAGAAGTGGCCACCAGAACCTGGAATATAAGGATGAGGGTGAGATGAGTTCAGCAAGGAGATTTAAGGAGATCAGAGCCTGGATAGAGCTGGGGCAGAGGAAACAATTTTAGCAACTGTGTATAGAAATGTTTGTAATAATTAAAGCAGTAGGAACAGTAAAACATGAGGGCTTGGGGAAGCAGGACTAGCCTACTGCTGGAACACTCCATTCCTTAAATGCTGATAAGTGTTTTTAATTCTGTTCTAGCCAGGTTAGTTATAAGCTCAGTGATATCCAGCAGTATAGGAACACGTGGCCAGTCCTGTCATCTCTCACCTTAATGAGCACTGAAAGCCAATAACTAGAAATTCTACCCAGTGCTCAGCATAGCAGTTCATTATATAAGTTCTACATATAGTTAAATTAGTAGCTTAGTTGACAAGAAGGTGACATAGCTCAACTTATTTTTTAAATTGCTTAGCTTTATCACTCTATTGAACAGATTGTTCAAGTATTTATAGAATACTGTGCTACAGCCAATGTGATCTGCAATTAAGGCAAAAATGGTCAAGTAAAATGACATGATCAAGCAGTTTAAAATGAATTGACCTCTGATTGCCATCAAACAACCAAAGGTTTAGGCTCGAACCACAAGATTGCAGTCTAATTCTTTAAGGAAATCGGGTGCTGGAACTGAAATATGTTTTGACTGAAACTTTAGGAGGGAAAAAGAAAAACATGATGTTATCAGGCCAGGAACTTTGTTACTTTACATTGTGGTTTAACATGTTGCTGAGTTTCAGTCAGATGACCTTTTGGAAAAAGCTGTGAACCTTACAGAAATTACAGTTGTTGAAGTACTAAGCCACAGACCTTGCCACCTTGAAGGGGTCATGTTCCTGAAATGTAGAGAGTTTAAATTTTGGTTTAAAAGGAGAAAGTATTTAATGGAAAATTAATGGAAATTCATGGAAAACAGTCCAATTGAATGGTCTAAGACTTTGCCTCTAGAACTTTTGGTCTTCCAAAACTTTCATTTCAGCCCTGAAGGAATGTGGAAGTTGTGTCTTCTGTCCAGAACTGACTCAGAGAATATGATTCCAGAAAAAAAACAAACAAAAAAAAGTAACCAAACAAAACCCAAACAAATTTCTTTAGTAGAACGATTTTTGTGTATTTTCATTTTATGGGGAGCTAGCCAATCTCTTGCTTTTGGAACCACAGGTGGAAAGAGAAGTATAAAACAAATGAATAGTGTGGAATGTGGTTCAGATTCAGCAACCCTCTTCAAACATACATACTTTTAGAGCTATGACCAAAACTTCTAAAGTGGCTGTTTTTTCTTACCTTGCAGGAAACTTTTTAAAATCCACAGTGTGAATTTAGTTGGTTGTTTTTTTTTTTTTTTTACCCAACTTCCCTTTCACAAATATCCTTTATTTGGAAATGGAATTCTTCATTAACAGTTATTTAATTGATTCTGGTAAGAAATTGTGTTGAGGAGAATCTTGGCCATCATCTTCTTTGGTAAACTGTGGGCTCTAAGAAGGAGAGCTGGAAAAGTGATACAGAGGTAGAGGAACAAAAAGGTAGGGATTAAAGAATGCATGTTCAGAGGAACCTTTGAACAGCACAAAGAGAAAAGTCTTCCCAGAGAGAACCTCAATCAAGAAGTGACTTAGCTGCCACTGATAACACTTGTGCTGGAGAGCTCCTGGCTGGGGAGATTTTGTATCACAGGAATCAGCTGGGCATTGTGGCTGGAATGCTCCCACCCTCTTCTAGATCAACTTTCACAACCTGGTCATGTCTATATTCTGCTCTCAGTTATGCTGATGGTGAAAATTCCTATGATTTAGAAAACAGCTTTATATGTTTCTGTTGCTAAATTGGTCAAATGTTCCTTCAGTTTGAGAAACACCTGGTCATTATTGTCCAAGGCTTGATTTAAAGAATTAACAATACATCATGTTTCAGTTTGAAAGAAAGTTCAACTGTTTCAAGAAAGCTTTATTCCATAAGCTGCATTGTTTTAATTCACTTGGAGGTTCCTCAGGCTTTTTGTATTCTTAATTTAGTTTAAAAGTTCTTCAAAAAGAGGTCTAGTACTGCTAGCACTTCCCTCTAGCACAGCAGACTATATCTTGTTTCCCAATAACTACAGATTCTGATGCTGCCAGGAAATATTTCCAGCAGATTTTGTAATAGAGGGTGTCCACTGGAGATGGGAAACAAAGATACAGGAATATCTGACATCAGTCTTGGCCAGAGCATCCAGTTCTGTTTTTAACTGGCTGCTGCTGGATAGGGCAAAATTCATCAGCACAAGATTAAATGCTACAGAGCAGAATTTGGACAGTGTGTCGTTCTTGCTACCGTACTCCAAATGCATCCTTAGCCCACATCCCCATGCTTGTCTCAATGCCTTGGCTTGCTCTTCTTTTCAGTGGTATTTTGAGGTGGAAGGCAAGGAAGAAGAGGTGTTACACACATTCTTCTTCTCACAGCAGAATAACTGATTTTATCATTGGGTGTCTTGATTTGCTGCTGAAGCTGATAGCACTGCATGAATCCCTGCAGTTCTCCTCACTGATTACCCCTGCTGGCATCCAGGAGCCTTTAAAAGGTTTTTTGTTTGCTTTTTTACAGGGGAAATTTGTGAGAGGGAGAACTTTTTGCTGCCAGGGTGTGGCAGGGCAGCTCACCTTAATTTAGTCTGCTGGTGCCTGCCGTGCACTAAAACTTCAAATTTGATCTGGTCAGCATGGCTGCATAGGTGGTTTGAAGTTGGATTTATCCTGCCATGGGAACTGTCTCCACCAATGAAAGGTACAGTCTGTGAGCCTAGTGGTCTGTGACAGCCTGAAACTCCAAATTGAAATGGGTGTGTTGGCAAGCTGATCCTCAGAGCTGTTAATTCTACTTCTGCTGCCCCCCTCTTTCTCCACACAGTGGTACACAAGTCTACATAGGGAGTAGAAAGCAAGATAGGTCTTCTCCACTGCCCACCCCCTCTCATTTATTTTTTTTGGCCACCTGCCCCCTTTTTTATTTTTGTGGCCAATGAATTTTGCAAAGCCAGCCATCCTGACTCGCTGTACAAGCAAGATAAAGATTTTAAAAGGGGAAGTTCAGTGCTGCAATGTGATTTATCTGTACCTGTCCAAGCCTCCTAAGCTTGACGTGTCAGTATCAGAATGTGACATGTCCTCATCAGAATGATGTGTGAAGCCTGGGGTGCTTCAGGAGTGCTGTATAACCACACTTAGAACATTTACTCTTAAAATGCTCTTTTAATTTTTAGGTTTTGATACTCCTGATCTAGTTCAAGGCCCATGTGTAGCTGTTTACTAAATAGGTAATTGTGAAGAATCCAGCCAGAGAAACAGTGGGATTGGTGTATGGGTGTTTTAAATGAAGTAGGAAGGAGACTCAAGAAAGGTAGACTTTGCATGTTCACCTATGCTCTGGATGCTCAGGGCTGGTGGGCAAGTGTTAGTGTGCATTCACACTCAGTTTGCTTGCCAGTCCCATCTTGGAAGGCCTGGAAATCTCACCCTCACCACCAATCCCTGTCTTTTTTTAACTTTTTACCAATTATTTTCAAGCAGGGGAACCCCCTTTCCCCTCATTTTCCCTTGTTTTCATCTGTGTAACAGAAATCCTAAGCAATCAAGCCCCTCCAAAGTTACAGGGCGTTATGTGCCAGGCACCATAGCTTGGGGATGGCCCTCTCCTTAGATGTCCAGTCTTTCTGGGGATGGTGTCACACAGGAACTGCAGAAATGAGTTCTGTCATCAGGAGATTGTCGCAGCCAGATTTTATTGCCTAAAGACAAGATGTTTCATTTCTGAGACAATTTGTCTTTGCTTAACCCTAAACATTTTTTAAGACCTTTCCACAAGACTTGATGGCCAATATCATGCCAAAGAGGGGATTTTTTCATTTGCTTCTCTTCTCCCCTAAGGTCTCCTTCATTAACTTCAGCTGCCGCAGCAGAGGGTGGGAGAAATGCTTTTGTGTTTGGGCTAGAAAATGATAATTTTTCAAGACTGTTTTAAAACATCAGATGGGAACAGAAGTTCACAAAAGTATTTCTGCTTTTTTCTTTTTTTTTTTTTTTAACAAACTGTTTCATAGCATATGTACCACTTAATATGGCATATGTTAACTTCAGTGTTTTAATTGATTAGCAAAGTAAATAGACGTATATAATGGGAATAATCTGTCAGCAGCATCATGAGGCTCCAGCAAGGTGAATTCTTTCTTAACTTAAGAATGTAGTTTGGGGGGTTTTGTTGCCTGTGATTTAAAAAGAAATTTGGTGCATTGTCTACTGTACATTTTGCTTTCACCCTTGCAAGCTGTACTGTCTGACAGCATGCAAATGAGAGATGGCTGTACATACAGACAGAAGGAAAGAAAGGGATTAAGTGGACTGCTAAATACACAGTGTGGAATATTGTCAATGTTCCCTAGTGACCTTGGGAACAGACCTTGGCTGAGAAGAAAATGGACTGTAATTAATAACTCAAAGTTCTAGGCAACCAGGCCTTTGTTTCTCCAGGCAGGAGAAGGAAACCATTTAATTGCTGTTAACAAGAAATCTGAAGAGAGCTCTGTTAAGGGGCATGTTGGAAAAGCTCACTTCCATGAGCTTTTCTACAGGCTGTTGGTGGCTGCTTTGTCTTAGCAGGGGTTTTGCTCCTGGATACTCATGGGAAGTGAAGATACCAAAGCACTAAGATTACAGCAAGGATTGAGAACTGTTGCCCACTTGCATAAACTGAATTTCAATTTATTAAATGTTTTGTCATTGGGTAATAAAATCCAGGCTGTAGCATGAGTGTCTTTCTCAGTACTTGAGTTGTTTCTATGAACATTCCTACAAACTCTAACTTCATATTGGATTTTCTAAGTTCATTTGGTTTGAATGATTTGCTTTACTATGGGACTTGTTTTACTGTAACTCTGATTTTCATTGAAAATTTTGAGCTCAGGCAGCACTGTGAAATGCTCCTTTCCAGCTCTAAGCAATCCTATTTCTGTAGGCAAGCTTGAGGACTTTGAGCTGCTCTGCAGGTGGGCCTCTCAAACCTGGGCATAACTCTTAAAGCATAACTGTTATTCTTAGTTACAGCTCTATGGACAGCTTTCCTGAGAGACACAGTCCAAACAACTTCTCTAAAATCAATCATTCTATCTAAAGTATAGCAAAAACATCTATGACAGCCTTAGATTATTTTAGATGCAGTAGATAAGCACAGTTGTTTTTTAACTTGTACATGGGATGTAGTTTTTTCCACAGTTTTGATAACCTCCATGCACATAGCAGTTAATAGCTGAAAAACATTTTTTTCCTTAAAGCATATCAGCAAAATACAAAAGCATACATTGAGTACGAGAAAGGCTTTGGGGACCAGGACTTCTTGTTGCTACTCTCTGCATGCAGCTGACCTTGTCTGTATTCTATAATGGAAGTTACTTCATCATCCAGCCTCGGGCCTCTCCTGAGCAAATGCTGCCAATCACTCTGAATTGTGCCACAAGCCTCACCAACCATGTTGTGCAGTTCACTGTCCACTGTGGACTCAAATGAGACCACCAATCCTTAACCCCAACAGAACAGAGAATTTGTTTTGTTTCAGAGAAGCAAAAAGCACACAGGTCTGCAGTGTGCTTTTGTTTCTACATTAGCTGTTGGTGATTTTCTAGGGATTACATACAGCACTAAGAAAAAAGAAAAAAAAGGAGTTTTATTGGTTCTCTGTGTACTGTGTAAAATTCCTCTACATTCAATACTTGATATTTAAATTGATGTGGAATATAAGCTTTAAAGGATTTGCCTGATAATTTTGCTTGGTTATTTTTGCTTTATCTGTAGTCTCATTTTGCATTTTTGTTTTAAAAATATGAGGTATATTTGTTAGAACAGTATGATACCCCTAAGACTTTATAACATACAAAGCTCTTCAAAGTTTAAGTTGCAGTGTAGGTAATGGTCTCAGTTTAACATGGGAAGTTTTCAAAGATCCTATTGCATAATGTTTTAGTGTTCTGTTAATTTTTGCAGCAATTGTTCAGACACAAATTGCCATTTTAACTTTTTCCCCTAACTACCTTCTTCAGCCACAGATCATAGGACTCTGAGAATCTTGGCTAACAAACCTGGGAAAAAAAGTATTTAGCAGACAATGACTGTAAGCAAATTTCAAAGACTCAGGCCAATTACAAATCATATTCTCCCATTATTCAAAATCAAGGCACTATTTTACCCCTTCCAGAGCCTTTCTATGCCTCCATTAGCATTCCAGATTTGCTGCAGCAAAATGCTCATTTGTCCCCACAGGGAAAATACAAATTGATTTCTCAAGGTATGGTTCATTATCTTCCTTGTGCCCTCAAAGCCACATTTGTCCTCCAATCAGTGATGTTTGCTGAGCCTCAGTCCTGGTGCTCATCTGACCACCAATCCTTTGGTTGTTGTATGGGATAAACTCCACGTTTGCTCGTCACCAGGAACCACCTGTGCATCACCTGTGCATCACCTGACCTGGCCTGCTGAGGATTTCATGTCCTTCATCTTTGTGTCTTGGCACCATTGCCCAATGAAAGGCTGAGCCAGGACCTTCAGTTTGAAAAGTTTCTACAAAAAATCAGGGAGAAGGGATAAGCACGGATGTTTTTAGGGCCAAAGTATACTCCTGAAGTTCCAGAGAAATTGGTCCTTTATCTTGAGGTATAATTTTGCATGATGACTTTTCTGGTCAAAACTGGGTTCACCTTACTGTGGTGAAATGTGGAATATAAAGAACTATTTTTAAAAAGTCATAACAGGAATGGTGAAAAAGCTTCCTATATCTTACTCCTCAGGACTGGTTAGGAGTGTTTCTCATCAGAATCTCTGGCTCCTTTAAAAGCGAAGTTTCATATAACTCTCCTTTTTAAATATACCCAGTATGAGAATGGAAGATCAGTGACATGGCAAAAAGGCCAAATGCAATCTTAGAATGGTGTCAACATCTTCACACTGGTGAAGCTGTCAGTTTGTTGCAGAGCTAGTGGATCCTGTGCATTTTGGTACCTTCTCAGCTAATGCATGTTTTTCAGTTTTCATGTCACACCTGAGTCACTTCTCTAAAGGACTTCTCCTGTGCACAGCTACTAGATTTCTCTATTGAAATATTTCGATGTAATTGAACTGATGGCTGAAAAAGACATAATTCTTCTTTTAATAAGGCAATTTACATATTGGGTAACTTTATACTTGCCTGCTGAAACACTGTTTGAAAATTTATTTGTAAGTTCTTTCTCTTTAATGTTTTGAGAGTCTCTCATCTTGGCTCCATTATCAGGACAATGAATTAGTTCAAAATATAAGGCAGTTTCTGTATTTTTCTTATTTAACAGATTATAGTGAAGGCCTTGATTTGAACTTCAGTAGCTTAAAGATATTTTATTATTTATTTCAAAGTAATAAGAAAGCATCATGTGATCCCCACCCCCTCAAAGCCCTCCCTCCCCCCCATCCCCCCCCCCCCCAAATCCAAATAGAGAGACTGTACAATAAGAGTAATCAAGCAGTGGAATTTAATACTTGATAGGATTAAACAACATTCAAGGCAACACTAAATTTTAACAATGACCAAAAATCTGTTTTGGACTCATACCTCAAGTTTGATTTTAAAACATAGACCTCTACTTGATTTCTTGTGAATATTTTTTTAAACGCCAACAGTTTAGTTTCCTGTTACCAATAAATCCTGAATTCTAGTTGTAGGTAAAGATTTGCAGTAGTCCCATAATGGGATATCCTTTTATCTTTTTATGCCAGTTCTGCAGATCTTCTGATCATTTTTGTGCTTATTATGCACAATTTAGTTCTTCCTTGGTTTGCAAATGAGCCACAAAAAGAGATTGATTTTTACAGATGTTTGCTATTCAATATTGGTTGATAAATGTTTTAGATGTGGTGTAGAGCTCATAATTAAGGGTTTACATTCCATAGACCAAAACTTTTTACTATAAAACATTTATTAGCTAATATGTACCACAGATGCTGGTAGGTGCACTGCTATTGGAAACTTCCTATATATGTGTTGATCACTGAGATCAAGTTGCTGTTTCTGCTTCCCTGGTTCCCTGAGTAAAAGGCTTACATGCAGGAGGAAGGTCTGTGTAAGCTATTTGCTTGTTACAGGAGATTGAACTTTACTACAAACACATTTTCTCATGCATATGGATGGCTTGCGGGAGAACTGACATGGGTATGGCTTTTGATTTTCATTTTGAGCCTTCCTGCCAGTTCCATCCCTTTGAATAGGAGTAGCAGAGGACTCATGTTTCAGCTCACAGAATTAAAACAGATTTAAGTGGGGTAAAGGCTTCTTCATAGCCCTTGGCTAAGTGACCACCTAGAAATGCTTCCTAAATGCAGGACGAAATCACATGAATTCAGTCATGTGAAATCTTCTTTCACTGAAAAAGTACTGTATTGGTTGAAAGTCAGAGACTAATAAATTTTAACAGAGTTTGGAGATTATATCTGAGGAACTGAATGAATGCTACCAAGGAGTCATTTGCCATTTTTAAAGTTCTTGCAATGAAATGAGAGGACAAAAATGATAGTGATAGAATTTTATTTTCCTGCCTGTTTTACTTGCCTGACCCCTAGTTAGCTATGTCTTCATTAAAAGAACAAAAATCAGAATTTCACACCCATTTAACACCAAGTTAAGTATCACTTAACCCCTTGGTACTGACCAAATGTATCCCCATTAAGCAGAGTTTTTGTTAGTACCATCCCAATTAAACAGCAGTCACAGCTATTCACTAACATTATACCAAATTAGTTTCCTGGGAGGTATCTTAATAAAGCAACCATCCCAATTAAGCCTGTCCTCATTAGATGGAGGATACAGTATTACTATTTTATTGTAATTGAAGAAAGGCTCATGGTCCCATTTCATATAGTTTAGCTACAGAATTATTAATAAACAACAGTCCCAACTAATATATTAGTGCTGACTCAGAATATAATAACATTGACCTATTAAATATGGCATTTGCATGTAATCAGTGGCTTCTAGCTGTAGTTTTCTGAGCCACTGGAAAACAGAAGGATTTTGTCTTCTTGTGATGTCCTTGCTCTTCTTTGTTGACATCATCACATTTAGTCTGTACAAAAGAAGTGTTGAAAAACATAGAAATTGCTGACTTAGGCTCCTTGGAGCTTTTGGAGGTGATGACTGTGATAAGCTGGAAATCTTTTGAGCTTATGGTGTTTGCAGTTTCCCAAATGTAATTCAGATACTTTGCTAGCCCTAATTTTTAGCTTTAGCTCCAGTTGTTTTCTAATACAATCCTGAAAGGGTGAATTTGGACAATCTCATCTTGGCCATTTTGAGCCCATATGCTAGAACTAAGTCTTTTTGGCTCAGCTGTAGCTTGAATCTAATGAAAATGACAGATAATGCAGAGCGCTGTGTGCCTGCCAAAAAAGAGGATATTTCCCATGAGATAGCACCTGGTGATGCAGAAATAGACACTATAGATTTGTGATTGGCTGGTACTTACCAGTATTCATATCTAGTCAGTATTATCAACCACACAAGATCACATCTTGGATAATAACAGCAACAATGGCATGCATAAAAAATTACTGCAGCAAAAAAGGGAAAAAAATAGATCAATTATGTCAATTATATGGTAGCACTTTTTTTCTCCTCACAGTTTCAACACTGAGAAAAGGTGGCATCTAACTCTGATCTAATTATTCACATGCTTATTCATTTTTTTTCTTTCACTTTTCTCTTTTTCACACACATAAAGCATTTTCCCTTTAAAAAACAGTGTAGAATCAAGCATGCATATATTCTGTATGTGACTTACATTTTAGCAGCTGAGTAGTTGGCTACTTGGAAATAAAAAAGCATAAAAAGATTCTTGTGTTGCCTTTCTCTAAACGGATATATATTGGGATGACCTTACCTGAGAGCAAAAATGCCATCAGCCAGAAAACTGCCATAAATTAAAGTGCTATTTAAGCCCCGATTCTAGTAAAAGGGTCCAAATTTCCAAGGTGCCCCTAATGGGTCTCTGTTCGATGATGATGGAGCTTTTCTCTGAGGGTGTATATTCACAAAAAAAAAAAAAAAAAAAAAAAAAAAAAAAAAAAATCACAAACACAATGTCAAAGGAAAAAATCAGCCTCCTTTTATTTGGAATTGTTGTGTACAAACTCCAGCCTGCTAGGGAGACCACAGCTCTGCTGAATTCAGCTTACCTAAGGTGAGATAATGAACAAGGTGATTCTGAAAAAGAAATACAAAATCATTAAGCAGATCTGTAAATTTTATAATGAATCATTTCAATTAGATTCAGGCAGCAGCAGATGTTAACTCATTTTGGCACGCCCAAGCTTTGAGGTTCTTAGGCTGAATTACTTTTTTTTTTTTTAGGTGGAAACTTGATGTATCTCACATTTAGAACTGTGCATGAAAAAAATGTGTTATGTAAAAACAGAGCAAATGGGCCCTTCATTTGCTGATTAATGGGTCAGGCCTCTCTTCTTATACCACAAGGGGGTTTTAATGTGAGAAAGTGATAATAGGTTCACAGAGACAACAAGCTGGGGCTTAATGCTGCTGGTGAACCCAACAGTATTTCTGTGGTTTTTCTTGAGATTTCCTTACAGTAGTCCAGCTGTGCCATGGAGGGACAGGCATTCCCTGTGTGGAAGGTGTTTGCAAGCAAAGTGAAACATTTGCTCTTTTCAATGGATTTGTTGGGCAGTCTCTGGGCAGTTGCATTCATATGGTATGCTGAGAGAGGTTTTGTTTTTTAATACAAGAGAAGGATCCCATGAAATGCCCACCTGTGTTTGCATAGAGATTTTAATGTTCACATTTTAAAAGTCCTTGTGTTAACCTAAACAGAGACTGTGTCACTACATAGAATTTAATAGTCTTCTCTCTTCCCACTTTGCTTTCTGCCTAGGCTACCTGAATGGTCTAAGCCATCTGATTTTTGTCTTGCTCGCTCTTAACCTTGTCTGCTATGATGAGAAGGGTGGTGTTTGGTTTACACTGAGCAGCTAAGCAGATGTCTCTGTGATGGCACTGTCTGCCTTTGTACTGGAAGAGAATTTCTGCTGGCTCATAGCGCTTCCTGAAAGAGCTGTCTCTTTAAGGAGTTATCTCATATTTTCAGAAATTGACTGTGAAAATTCTAAGTAATGGTGTGACATGATCACACTCACTTTCCGTAGTTAATCCTTCACTAGGGGTCAGGCGCTTTCCCTGCTCAATGAGTCATTTGATTGTCATCTACCTTGCACAAAAAAACTATGAAGCCCCAAGCACTGTCTGGTAAGGATGACAGGCAGTCACAGTGCTGAGCTCTGTGCAGGAATAACTGAGTTAGAAAAAAGCTGCTGGCACTGTAATAAAGCGTTTAATGGACAGACAGCCTCTTTTACCTTCCTTGGGGTAACACTAAATCCCTTTTTATTGTAGTTTGCACAGATGTTAGTGAATTATCCATTTCTCTAATCATACTAGAAGTTGGCACATCCATCTTGAGTAAGAAGACCAGCCCACTCTGTTTTTGAGAGTCCTTTTTCTAATAAACTTGTGTCACTTTCAGGTCAGTTTCACCAATACAAATAAAATTCAAACAAATAAAAAGTATATTGTCTCATGATGAGATGTATGTAATTATGTCCCTTAGGTCAGTTTAAATTTACAGTGGGAGTTACACTGTGTATAACCCTTCCTGCAATCTAGATTTTCCTGCTGCTTTAAAAAATAAAACAAACCCACCACAATATTTAGCCAATATATTGTAGCTATGTGGTAGTCTCAGTTTTGGAGCTGAATGTTCTATATGATTCATTTTACGTTGCAATTATTTGTATATAAATGCATCATTGTGTCCTGCGAACAATATCTCCCCTCCTCCCTCCGATAAATCTTTGTGGATGGAATCCACTTGTTTTGTTTATCTCCTCTACAAAGTGATGCTAACTGGCTCCCTAAATGCAGAGTATTTATATTTGTTTCTACTCTTTTGCATGGTGCCGCACAATTGCATCCTCTTGCTGAAGAGTTTATTTCCCTTCACATGGTTATTCCTAAATGCAACGTATTTATTGATGGAAGGAAATAAAAGCTCGGGTTTGGGGCTGAGTGGGGAGAGAGAAAAACCCACAGCCCCGATCGTCCCCGCCAAGGTGCTACATGCTTCAACTGCTAGCGTGCTTACAAAGGTCAGCTAAAGTTCAGGAAGGGATAAATGATTGCTACTTTGAGGGGGTCCATGGTAAGCCTTGTTCTTTTTTGCACTGAGTTGATGGGTTCACAGCGGTAGCTGAATTTTGATAGATTGGCAGACACTGAAAGGAAATGCTAAATCTGCCACAGGGACTCTAACTAACTTCATTTTCTAGGGGCAAAGGGTAAGAAGACAAGGGGTACTGTTCAAGGGCAGAACATCATATGACCTGGTCAACAAAGCTACCAGTGTTGTTTGTTTGGATCCTTGCCTTGTTGTACCTGGCTTCCTAACAAAAGGCCTTACCAGCAGGGTGGGCTATCAAAATAAACATTAAAGGTTCAGGGGTTGATGCTAGTCCTTTGTGTATGTAAATTTACTGCTCTCTGGGGTCTCACTGTAAATGAGAAGTCCTGTCTCTGTTGTGTTTCCTGGTAAAATACTTTTAATAAATAAATCAAAGACTATGGAACATTAACTATTTCTCACCAAAATGGAAAAAGACTGTGCGGTTTTTTGTTGTTGTCTGTTGGATTTTTTTTGTTTTGTTGGGGTTTTTTTGTTTGGTTTTGGTTTTTTTGGGGGGGGGGGGGGGGTTGGTTTTTTTTTTGTTTTTTGGGGGTTTTTTTGGGGTTTTTTTTTGTTTTGTTTTTTAAACAGTTTCCTTACTTTGCTATAAAAAAGAAAACCTCTCCCAGGTTCCAAACACCTACAGCAAGTTGCGCTGACAATCTTGCAAAACAAAAACCCAGCCTCCCAGGTTGGCTGTTGAGTTTTACACTGAGCTGATGTGCTGAATATATCTGACTTTTTATACATGCCTTGAAATAGATAAAACAATTGATTAAGCTGAAGGCCATGTTTTGCTAAGGTCAGTTTTACCATAGGTTATGTACAGTCTAGGCACATCTGACATCCGGTTAGTACACGCAATTGTAGAGACTTTATTCACAAACTGGGTAATTGTGCACATAAATGCTTAATTAAGTGCATTTGTCCGGGTCATTAAGCTGGTTGTATACACAGTTGTGAAAACTGTACATTTCTACCTTTTTCTTCTTTTTAATCTTAAGTTTCCTTTGTAATCTCCTAACACATTCTAGAATGAATGAAAGAATTTATGCTCTGAGAGAATGGGGAGTTTGAAATGTTTGCAAGGGAATCTGAAACCATGTGAAACCAGCTAATGTTTCAGATTTCATCAGAAACTCAAAACGCATCAGTGATTCTCCAGGTTTACAAACCATATGGTGAACCTGAGTCTAGCTTTCAATGACCATAGTCTGATTTATAGTTTTCCATGGCAATTGGTCAAAAACTGTGATTTTTCCCAGGCTTCAAAGAAAAACTAGACAAGCTTAAGTGATTTGACTGAGAGCTGCATTTAGTCTGAAATCACTACTCAGAAGTTGACTGGAGGTTGGTATTTCCATGGCTTCTAAACTGCCCAACCACGTTATCAGTATGCAAAAATTAAAATTGGCTGCTTTGCAGGCCAAATATTTTTAGAAACATTGGCTTCATCTCTTTGTTTTTCTTCTAAGACCACTTGGGGAAGAATAGAAAAATCTCTTTTTGATTTTTTTTTTTCTTTTTTTTTAATCAGTGTTTAACAAGAACAGAGCTCACACAGCCTCCAGGAACCAACCTCTTGACCAGCACAGGTTAATTTAACTTTGTTCCCATTTCTGGGAACTGGACAGCACATATTGCAGGGATTTTTTTTTTAATTTTTTTTTTTTTTGTCTAACAAGGAACAGGTCTCAAAGCACTTTACCTCACCCAAAACAGATCTGTGAGAGCTTTCTTCAAATACCACACACATTTTGAGCTCAGCAACCCAAGTCAGGACACAAAAGAGTCAGTATCTATTTATTGGGATAAATGAGAGCTGGGGAGGATTAGAAGGTGAGTCAGACTGAGTTCTACAAGAGGGACATAAATGACTACACAAGGCTTGAAAGCAGATCGATTTTTTTCTGAGGGTTTTTTTTTGGTTTATTTAACAGAGGTTTTTCTTGGGTTTTTAAAATTTTTTTTTCCCTTTTTCTTGTCCTTTAGTGAGATATTATGTGTAATGCTGGAGCCAAACACCATACCTAAATGAAACAGAAGACATGACTTTACTCAGCTGGACATCCTTCTATGCTGAAGGTTGAATTTCTTCTCAAGCTAGTAATTTTAATGAATTTTAGATGGAAATTCTAAATAAATAATATAGGAGGAATTTCAGAGGTAATTCTAATTTGGCATATTTTGCTTTAGTTTAATCTAGAATTCAGAAGCTGGGATGGAGTTGAATTGAATGAACATTTTGTTCAGCCAGTTCAGCCGCTGTATTTACTGAGGTTGTTGATGTTGTGATTTGGTTTCTGTACTATTGGATGAACGATGATCTCCTGTCTCAGTTTGGGGTTTTTGTTGGTTTGTTGGTTTTTTTTTTTGATCAAGAGAGCACATCAAGATTGCCATACTTAATTGAAGCGTTTTGTGGATAGGACAAAAGCTCTTTCATGTGCAATGTTATCAGATGTTATAATCTTCCATCATTACAAAATGAGGCTACTTTAGTGAAGAGTGCAATAAATAAGTGATAGGTAGCATTCTGGATTCATCAAAGGCAATGGGTAATTTTATCCAGCTGAATTCTCCACAGTGTTGCAGCTCAAGGTGTGGTCTTGAGAGATCACTGGTTTACAGCATCCTGGAATGTGTTTTCACATCTGTTTCTTGCGAAAATAAAAGCATCTTTCTCTTGATAAAAACATCAGTGGTTAATGACATGTCTTTGGGGAGGTGAGCATTGCCTTTCTGCAGGCAGATGCGAGGAAGGTCTGCCTGAATGGTGAGCTCCAGAGCCGTGACTATGAGGAGCACTGAGCTCCAGATACCGGATCTTGTTCAAGGTTGTTGCTGTCCCTGCCTCCTCCTTAGAGCCTCTGGGCAAGGAGGGGAGGGTATGGGAGCTGACCAGGGCTTGCAAAACGCCCTGCAGAGTTGTCTCCAAAGAGTGATCAAGCCTCTAAATCACCCGCAGTTTAGTTATTGCGCAAGGGCAAACATCACTACTGGAGCAACGTGGGCATGGTTGTGGTCTTCAAAGCCTGCTGGAGAAAATATGTCTGTAAGTGATCAAAAATAGATACTTCTTTGTCCTAAGATGAACCGGAGTCATACAAGAGGAACATGCAGGTTGTAGATGCCCCAGGATGTACATAAACCACAGAGCTGCTGGTGTCTTCTTAAGATGTACTCAGTGGTACTGAATCTCTTTTCCCTCATGTCCTCCACTTCTACTCATCCTGAGGTTTTCCTTCACATTTCTTTCCTCTGAGGGCTAGAGAGGAAAGGAGCTGCTTCTTGACAGCATGGTAATCTTTTGGTTTATTTAGCTCATCCTTTAAAATACCTCGGTTTCAGGAGCTCCCAATAAGCATCACTTGCAAAACAGTGGATTTTGTCTTATCCTCTGAATTTTATAGACAGTCACAGGGCACTGAGCTTGATATTGCTAAAAGCAGGAGTATTTTAGTATAAAGAAACAGATGTTTGGCTCCAGAACATGGGCACCACCTTCTAACAAAGGTACTTCCCTAAACACAGATCCAAAGGTCAGGGTGTCTCTCCTTGCTTCCACTGCACTAAAGGCAAGCATATCCTGAGGTAGTCACATTTTCTGGCTCTATTATACACAGAATATTTGTTCATTCCAAGAAGATTCAATACTGAATTGTGTGACTCTGATAAGCTTGACAAAAAGAAGGTTCTTGTGTTTGCTGGAAGAACAAACACACTGGCTTTCATGGTAATATGAATCCAGCAGGAGAAAAAGGCGTAATTAATTGCACTTGAGCCAGTTCAGAGCGGGAATGTAGTGTCTCCCACATTTCCATCATTACTCTGCAACCACTCAAAACTTGAGGGGGCCTCCCAAGAGCACCCTCAGGGATGTGTGAATACAAAACGTGGGTGTCAGTTATGCATGCTTAAGTCAAATGAGTAGCTTGGTCTGACCTCACTTTCAGCTGGCCTTGCTTAGAAACAAAACTCCTGCAAAACAGGAAAGTTCTTGCAAAAGGTAGTATTCTTCATAATCTTAACCTCTCCACCAACTCAGCTGCTATTTTATGGGCGTAAGAGGGTGCATCTACAGTGACTTTGTTTTCTCAGTGTTTCTACCTTGAGGGGAGGAACATTTCTCTGAAAATAGAGACCGTCGTAGCTCTTTATGGTGTAGGACACCATGAAATCTTTAATTGGCCTTAAATCTGTCTTTTAAAATGTGATCTTAGCAGAGAGAAAAACCAGCCTGATTGGGCCAGGGGATCAGACTACCAGCACATGATCCCTGCAGGTTTTCAGGCACAGCGTTGGAGAAAACAGTAAATCAAAGAGTCAGCTGAAAATAGATGCTGCATACTATTACTGAGTTCTAATTCTCTGTGTGACAGACATTTTTGAGAGGTTTTATTGAGTGATAACTGAGGAACATCTCCACATTCTCAATCAGGAAATCTGGTCTAAAATTGCTGGCTATTTGGGTGCCTAGGCTTGTCCATTGCCAGGAGAACAAAATGTACAAAATACAGCATTGTAACAGAAGAACTGGTTGAACAGAATGAATCATTAGTGCTTACTCAATAGGTGGTTCTTTGGAATCACTTTATATTTAAATGCACTATAATTATAATTTTCTTGGGTACTCACAGTCTTTGAGTCAAACTGATATCCCCTTTGATTTTTCTGTTACAAACACTAGAACATCTTCCTTGCAAAGCGCTCTTGACTACATTTAATCTAGATTTAGTTTAGGATATTGATGGTCTCAAGACACTCAAATGTATTCAGAAGTTGGTGTTCAAGTAGGTTTGGAGCACCATTTTCCAGCTTATCATGAGCTGTAATTTTGTTCTCTGCCCACAGTATTTCCTGTAATTCAACAAAGGCCTTGGAAGGTTTGGAAATAGCTTAGGCAATATTGAGGCCCATTGTTTAAAGACTCTTGACTCAGTTTTTGACCAAGTGGCCCCACTGCTATCTATTGCTAGTAAATTCAGTTCTCCTCTCGAACAACAAAACCAAAAAAATTAAAATTAAGGCTAAGAATTCCTTTCCTGCATTGCTGCTGGAGGAGATACTTCTGTAGCGAATCGACTTGTATCACAAAAACAGCGTGGCAAGATACCATATGTGGTAATTGTATGCACTGTTCAAAATATTTTAAATGAACTTGTTCTTACAAAGAAATAAGTTATGAAGTTAACTTTTATATGTGTGTGAATAATTAAACTATTGTCACTACTCTAAATTATCATCTATTGTTAACTTGCATCATTAAATCTTGCTTCTTTGCTAAAGAATAATGAAAAATACACTTAATTAACAGTTATTGCAAGCTTGAGGCCATTGATAACACAGTTCTCAGACTGAATTTCACAAGTGTGTTTTGTACTTGACTTGAAATTGCTGCTTTATTCTAAAGCCCTGCACAGTGATGTGGGCATAACAAATTTCGTATCACAAGAACGAACTCCCTTAGTAAATTATGTCACTGTTGGTTAAGATTAGGTTGCTACAAGCAAACAACTTGAGTGTTATTTTTTTTTCCAGTGCAGAGGGAGGAGTTGTGGCTTGAGCCTGCTGCTTTAGTTGCTTTTAGCAAATTTATGAAAGGCTTTTGCTGTGTGCCAAATCTGAGAAAATCCCACCCCCTTTCCCTCGCAGTTCACTGTGCCAATCCATCAGGAGATTTTGGGGGGTTCTGTAACAGTTCCCTGAGGAAAGGGACTCTGGTTAATTTCCTTGTTGTTTCGATTACAGAGGTGATAGGGCTTTTTTTTCTTGGATATTGTTAAAGAGGCTTGCCAGCACTGTAAAGAATGTGCTGCATTCTTCAGATGAAATAAGGCCAATCAGTGGAATAATGAGGAAAGTAATATCTCCCTAGAGAGTCTGATTGGGTTTTCATCAAATCAGCCAACCTTTTCCAGTCATTTACACCAACGTTCACTCCATGCAGGGTGTTATGCTGTCTCAGATTCTTTCCTCCTTTTAAATCCCTTGTGATTATTACTGATAACTAAATAATTGGGATGAGGCAAATTTATGTATATTGTATATGTTCTTCTTTTTAAAATTAATTATTTTTTTCTTATTTTTTCACATATATTTTAAACAACTCTGCTACCCTGGAAGCTATTCCAAAGAAAAGAGGGCTATGCAAGAGCTGGAAGATTTATTCCTTTGTGACACTGAATGTCCTTTTATTTTTAATATGTGGGGTAGTCTCCAATGAATGGAAGGTTACCTACTGCTAAGAGTACAATCCCGTGACAAGATGCCCAATTCTTGTTGTTAATTATAGCTTGACACATTTATTTTTATTTATTCATTAATGTGCCTTTCCAAGATAAACCTCTAAAATGAGCCATTTAATTTATCAGGGAGTGAGGAGAACAATGGTTACCATGATCTTCCCTTATTTCACGTTCTTTTCTCTGTCAAGAGCACAGCATTTAAGTCACGAGGAACATCCAGCTACTGAGACAGAAGCACTTCTCATTCATTCACACAGAATCCAAACTAAGAAAAGGTTTACACACAGCTTCTGCAGGTGGTTTCTTGCAGTACCTACAGACATCAATAACCTGTTCTAAAAAATATAAAGATTATGGTGTTGGGCCAGATCCTCCCATGGAGTAAATCAGCTTGGTTCTACTGAAACCAGTAGCTGTCACCCAGCGTGAGACCCTTCAGACACACATGGCAAGTTATTGGCTCACCAGGGCTACTGCTCATGCATCATTAAGTAGCCCTTTCCTATGAAACCTGTACCTTTTTGCCATCGAACGAGAAATAGGCAGGAGCACAAAAGATGCAGGGTACTGCAGAGCTGTGCTACTCCAGTGTGTTTGCAGACTAAATGTTGCAGTCAGCCTGTGCTGGCAGCTGCATACATGACTATATAGTACCTAAAATAAGGGGGGGTTCTGATTCCCTTCTGTGCTCTGTTCTGGAGCACAGACAAAAAGAAATCTGGTCTCCTGTGCAAGTTATCTTCCTTCAGTGGCTGGGAGATTCAGAAACAGTGCAGCTTCGTTATACACAAACACATTTATGGCATCTTTGACAAGCTCCTGGACCACATCAGCCATGATCTGATTACATCACTAAAATTAATGTGGTCTTTGGATGTTTTACACAACAATCTGGGAGGCATTTATTTCCTGCACTTGGGGGGGGGACATGTTTAGCATGTGAAAGTTTGCAAAATTAACTGAGTTCCATTCACACCAGTCCTCCCACACCGCTCAGCAAATGATTCAAAGCCTTCAGCGTGATTTCATCTGTGCAGACTCTAATCCACTTACTTAATGAAATACATAATTAACATATTATAATTGCAGTAAAGATGGTTTTGACAGAAATCATTTCCCGTATCTAATACCGTGGTAATTTAATCTGTTCCCCACTCCCTAACACGACCCTCCGTGATTAAGTTTCATAAGAATTTTTTTGATTGATTGATTCATCTGACGTGCCTGGGCCCTGCTAAAGGAGTGTCTGTCAGTTTACAGAGCTACGTGATGTTGTGGCAGATGGTTGTAGAGAGGCTCTTTGCGCTGTCTCCCTGTGTGGTCTTTTTTTTTTTTTCCCCCCTAAATGCCCTGATAATCCAAATACAGCAACCCTGATCCAGTAAATCGCTACATGTTTTTATATGCTGTCTTTTAGTTGTGTGTATAGTTATTAAACTAGGGAAGGCAGGATGTGTTAAACTAGGAGGTCTAAATCCTAATGCTGTCATTCACTTCCACAATAAAACAACCCACACAGATACTTTTTATTTGATTTCTCTTTCTGTTTGTTTTCAACACAATCTCTCTAGTCTGTCATTCACTCTCAGGCAGTTACTTGAGTTAAAAGGGCCAGCAAGCCAAGTTATACAGACCTTCTCAGTTAAATATCACTTGTTACCTGCAGGAATATATGGGGAACATTACCAACCACTTGCTTTTCAAGTCAGACTCAAATGGCTGCTCTCTTGATATGGGTCATGACTCATGAGATAATATCCAGCAAAAGGTCTGTGGCAAATGATTACTTCCTTTTCATAGACTGAAACCCTATAATTTTTTTAATGCTGTCAGTCTCCAGGAAACTGTGTCCTAGTGACATTGTGAAAAAAAACAAATCCCAAAGGAAGGGATGCTGGATGCCTTCCTCTGAGACAAACCAAACCCTTTGGCAACAGAAAGCATCCTCCTCTCATCTTCCTTCCTGTCCCTTACACCATCCTATGCTCCAATATAGCTTTTTCCATCTCTGGTTTTCTTCTACTATGGTAGGAGTTAACCAATGCTGTACTGCACTTTCCTTTGTCCATGGCTTTCATGCAGCTGGCCAAGTCTCCAGAATCTCCAGGGAAAAGCAAGTAACTGTCTGTGTGTGGGACAGATGATAGAAAGACAAAGACATGGCCTTGTCAAGTCATGCAGTCACTGTCAGAGCTTGCTCAGCTTGCTGAAACAGATCATCCTATTGCAGGTTTGGGCACTGGTACCTGCAGACTTTGTTATCCACAGCTGGGAGGTTCCCTTACACTCTGAGCTGTGCCTCTGGCAACATTTTCTCTTTATGGCTTGACTTTGCTCACAAAATGGGCTGCACAATAGAGCCTCATAGGTATGCAAGAGGGCACAGGCTGGTGGTATCTGGGCCTTCTTCTGGGGCCAGGCAGGAAGGGGATAAGCATCTTGTAATGAGTGAGATGGTTTGCCCTAGGGACAAGGTGGGCATGGATTTTCCAGGGTTTCTGTTGTGGAAGAGGGCAGGTTAGATGTGTTTTAACCCTTTTAAGTTCCTTGGATGTCCAGACTTTTAAAAGTCTGTCTTGTGAGGTAAAAGAGCACCACAGCGAGACAGTAGTAGCAGAAGTTCAATCTCTCATTGTAGCTGGGATGCAGCAGCATGGCCATCCAAGCAGCAGGACAGTCCCTTGGGGGCACATTGTGCTCTGCGGTTGTGTCAGTTTGTGACACTGGTTGGTGCCGGGCAGTGTGGCACTAGGAGCAGTGTGGCACTAGGAGAAGTATTACAGGCCAATTCCCAGCCTGGTAGTGTGAGTGATGCTGACATTAGTGGTTTATGGCTTGTAAGAGCTGAGGTGTGCTGCAGGCTCGGAGACCACAGTCAGCTTCTGTGTGCTGTCATGCCCCAGCTGCTGGAAATGTTTTGAGTAGCAGTCCCTTGGCTCTGTTGGTCAAAAGGTGGATGAAGGTGGTGAAGTTGTGAACAGTGAGCAAATCTTTGCTTCCTGTCAGCCTGAGACTTAATTTTTTTGCTTTCCCATAACTGCAAACAGTCTCAAAGGGTCTGATGGACAATGCTGCTTATATGTCACAGCGCAGAGACCTTGGTCTTAAAAAAATTGCTGGACAGAGTTGCAAATTGCAGCATTCATTCTGTTTTACACCTGGAATGTCCAAGTGGGTGTATTCACTGACAAGGAGGGTAAAGACAGTAGAAAATAACAGAAAATAATTTACAACCTGTCTTTGCTCTGCTTTGTTGTTTCACTTGATAGTAAGTCAAAGGTGACTCAGGTTGTAATGCACGAAAGGGACTGGAGGCAGAGCTGCCTCACCTGTCCTGCTGCCTCACATCCTTCTGAACATTAGATCTTGGGCAAGTGCTTCTGACAGAAGCCTCTGTTCATGAAAGGCTCGGTCTTCTTCCTGGTAGGAGGATGCGTGAATCATTTTTGATGATGTGAAGCTGTATTTAATTGTGTAATCTTTCATAAACTGAGTGTGTACCAGTGCTTGACAACATATTGGGTTTGTGGGGCTTTGTTAGCGATGTGAAATACAGCATATTCATCCATTTCAGCAGTGTTTTAAACACTAATAGAGGTTTAGGTACCTAATTTCTGTTGATGAGCTGATGCATTAGTTATAGGGTTTATTTGCCTCCCAGTTCTCACTGACCTGTGACTGGTGCGTTTGCATTAAAAGTTATGCCAAGATTATCCTATAGTAAGCAAAGACTTTCCATGGTGCCTCTAAATCTGCCACCCCTCCCAGTGACAGATTGTAAATGCTCTGATCAACAAAAGCTCTGCTTTTCCCATTTAGTTGTGAAACACTTACCTGGGAACAGCTTGAGCACAGAATGTGAGACGAATTAAGAGGCATTTATGCAAAGGGAGGGCAGAGATTTTGAAAAAAAAAAAAAAATTCAGATGGTCAGCTTTTTAAAACACTGACACAAAATCAGAAGCATGGACAATATAGGATCCCGCCCCAGCCCCACAGCCAAACCCACACTGAGTTCAGGAGGCCACTCAGAATGATGCACACCAGCTCCTACATCTGAGTCAGTGAACTCATTGAACTTGACTGAAATTCCTGTTGGAGCATTTTCTTTTTCCTATGAGTGTGGAGGGAGGGGGAGGCTCCTTTGTGAGTGGCAAGTGTACATGAACACCACCACATCAACTGCCAATATGTTATGAGGCCTTGGTAACAATCTGGAGTCTCTGGGGAGCTCTGCTGCAGTTCAAGTGAGTATCAGACAGAGAGAAAACAATTTCTGGTGCCAATAATGCAGCACAGATGAAAAATGTTTTAATATTTGAAGCTGCTTTATGGCAGAAGCAATGACAGTGATGGAGTCAATGTCAGCTTTTTTCCTTTAAATGTCATCTTTCGTCTATGAGTTTTTTCTGCTCTGGAGGCATGCAAGCCTGATGCTGACTGTTTGCAACCATTGATCATTGATTTTATTCTAAATGGAAAGCTTGCCAGAAGACTAGAAATTCTGGAATTTATTAGGATTTCTTTAAGAGGCACTTTAGCTCAACAGTTCTCATTACTGTCTTTACAATGTTACTTATTTTTCTTTTTATGTCATATGATTTGTAAAGGGTTAGTACTCAGAGAACAATATACGATTAAACCACTGTGCATGCTGGAGTTGCAAGCTTAGAGGGGAGAAAAGGATTCTTAGGAAGGCTAAGCACATATCTGAGTGTTAAACAACTAATGTCTCTTCAGAACCAAAAGCTCTATTTTGAAATCTGTGAACATGATTTTTATTAAACAGCAGTTTTGATTAAATAAGGTCACTCTTAAATTAGTAACTCTTAAATACATAAATAAAAGGGCTAAACCCTGACATTTAGTGCATAAACAACGTACTGTATGTACCAAATGTCAGAATATAATGAAAGTTTGTCCTGTTAAACTAATACTACTGATGGGCAAAAACGTCTTGGACTCTAAAACCTCTTCAGTGTATTTATTTACAGTGACATTATTCTGAACATGCCAACTAGGAGTGGTTTAAGGCTTTATTATATATTAACATTTAACATATTTGTGTGCTTATGTATAAGTGATTATTCTTCATTTGGTTAAAAAGAATCCATTTACACTTATACAGTGAGCTAAATGTTTTCAGTTTGTGATATGTTTCCATTGGCACAGGACTAGTTCAAACAGGTATGTTAGCTCTTGGCTGACACACCTGACATTCAAGCTTTATTATGGAACAGCGTATCCAGGGAATGTGAATTATAGAGAGTATCAGCCTTGGCCTGCTGAAAGCATCATTCAGCCTGGTTGATTATGGAATTTACTCTGGAGTTTGGGTCTGGAGATCCATCTACTGAACTGATGCTGTTTATTTGTTTAGTCACAAATATTCTGCAGACCAGACAAAGGGAAAATCATAGTGGGAAACAGGCTGGTTGGATAGCACTGACCAGTGAAAAGCAAAATCTTTCAGAGTAAAGGGCCAGTGGTAAAGTTTATTGCCACTGTTTAGATAAAGCTAATTCTGGCAAACCCTTTAATAAACCCTCAAGTGCAGCACTTGAAGTGTAAAAGAAAACTTCCCAGCAAATAAAACGTCCATCTGCAATGTCACCTTGGATGCTGTAAACACAGTTCCTGGTGTAGTGGGTCTGTTGTACCCCATTGATCAAATTGCTTTTAATGTTTATGGTAAGGTACTGTCCTGATTTGCAGCGCCACATGTGGTACAATGGTTGTATTGTAACTGGGGTGGAGGAACAGCAGAATATTTTCTGCTTGCCTCAGCCCCATTTATTCTGCACTGGCCATGTCCCCACATACTCATTCTCGTCAACAGGCAGGTTTCTCTGTCTCAGCAGTGAAGCTCAGCTGATAAAAATGGCATATTTTTCCTTTATTGTTGGATAACCTCTGTTTCCTTCTGCATAGATTGCCACCAAAAGGGCTTGTTTAGATTTGTTCGGTACCAAATGATCTGTTAATTCTGTCAAGTTTTTAATGATTCTCTGATGAGACTAGACTTTTTGGCTAAGTGCAAGTTGGGAAATACTGAACACTATTCAACAGCCATTTCTTGAGAGTACCATTTAAAATTCACTGGTGCTAGGAATATCTGCCTCCATGGAGTGTGGCACCATTTGCACAAACCAGTTGTGCACTTTTGAAAGGTGAATCTTCAGAGATGTTCCACCAAGAGCCCTTACAGCTTCAAATCCTAATGAACGTTTGCAAAATTACCATGAATTTGCCCTAGTAGGAATAGCTGGAAGCCTATCTGACGGTTTTGGTGTATGTTTGTGAACCAAGGAATCCTAAAAAAATATTAAATATGAAGTGACTGTGTATTATGCTCCCATGGCATAGAGATCCTCCTTATCATTATTAATTTGTGTTGTAGTAGAATCTAGAGGCTGCAGGGCGTTTAAGGGTCCCATTGTGTTAGTACTGCACAT
Organism: Corvus moneduloides; assembly: GCF_009650955.1. Lineage (NCBI taxonomy): Eukaryota > Metazoa > Chordata > Aves > Passeriformes > Corvidae > Corvus > Corvus moneduloides. The sequence goes on along the minus strand of NC_045487.1, from coordinate 15,462,372 downwards.
GTACATTACAGATACTTCTTGCACTTAGGAACTTGGTTTCAAAAGAATGGGATAGCACAGGCAGAAACAGGAAATCATAGATTGGCATGGGTTGGAAGTGATCTTAGAGGTCATCCAGTTCCAACCCCCTTGGCATGGACAGGGATAACTTCCATTAGACCAGGTTGCTCACATATCTATCCAGCCCGGTCTTAGAAACTTCCAGTGATGGAGCAGCCACAGGGAACCTGTGGGAACCTGTGCCTGGGCCTCACCACCCTCACAGGGAAGCATTTTTTCCCAAAGTCCAATCTAAACCTACTCTCTGTCAGTTTGAAGCCATTCCTTCTTGTCCTGTCACATCCCTTGTCAGTAGTCCCTCTCCATCTTTCTTTCAGACTCCCTTCAGGCACTGGAAAGCCGCAATGAGGTCACCCCAAAGCTTCTCCTCTCCAGGCTGAACCATTGCAGTTCTCCCAGCCTTTCCTCCCAGCAAAGCTGCTCCATCCCTCTGATCATCCTGGTGCCTCCTCTGGGCTGGCTCCAGCAGCTCCAGGTCCTTCCTGTGCTGGCCAGGTGGGGTCTCAGCTGTGCGGGACAGAGGGACAGAATCATTGCCCTTAATCTGATGCCCACACTGCTTTTCAGTGTGAGATGTGTTATTGATATCCAACATCATATGATTTGGGGGTGGAATTGAGATTTATTAGGTTTTAGTTCACTGTCTTGTTTAGTATATAGCTTCAGAACCTCCAAGAACAACATGATTTTCTGCATTACATTTCCTGTACAGGCTTCTGCTTGGACAAATTGTGGGTTGTGTACAGGTCTCTTGTCCCATTTCCTTTCCCAAAGGAAAGCACCACAAAATGTGATCTTAAAATCATTAAGTCAAAGTAATCCACAAAGAAAAATTTACATTTTTGTTCCTTGGTTGGGAAAATGATTTTAAGGAAAAGCAAACCTAACTTCTCCATTCCTAAGTGGATTGCTGCTAAGTGGCAGCAGAGGACTGCAGAGGTAGTGGCAGGTGTGTTGAGAACAGTGATATTAAAAAGAATATAATTCTGGGGAAGAATCCTGAAATTTCCAGAGAAAATAATTTCAGCTGAAAATCCTTGAGTAGCTCTAGTAAGGATGTTGCTCCCTTACACTGGGAATCAGTGACTTTAGCATTCCTGTGCTCAGCAATTCACTGCTTTGTGCATTTATCCATCTTTACAAATAACCAGCTAACATCAGTGAAAGGAGTCAGTTCCTTCACTGTGAGGAGCTTAGCCTGGCAAGAAAACTCCTCCTGCTAATGCATATTCAGAGAAGCCCTGAGGGAGCTATCAAGACTATTCTGAGAGTAAATTATCCACCCAGGAAAGGATTACAAGATCCTGGCCCTGCTCAAGATCCCCAGCTAGACCGTGCCAGTATTTGACAAAGGTTTGTGTCACTTGTATGTTCAATGTGCTGATGCCCCCTGGACCACTTCTTAGAGACCTCTGAGTCAAGACAACAAAAAGCAAATTTCGGAGTAGAGGAAAGCAGCAGTCACTGGTGACTTCCAGCAGGGAAACATCAAGCCCCCAGTACCCTTTGAGTGATGACCACATGAGCAGAAACAGGGCAGTAGTTAAGGGTGTCCTGTGGTGTTTGCACAGGAATGATTTCTGCAGGTTCTCTTCTGACAAGGGAAGGGTTGGAGCCCCAAGACAGCCTCCTCCCTCCTCTTGGGCAAGATATGAGCTGCAATAGCTCACATCAGCTCAGCTGGTCTGCCTCAGGGTATGGGCACACATTTACTCTGTGAGGTCAGTCAAGATGCTGGTGCTGTGCCCCACATCATCCTTCTCATCTTCCAGATGATGAAAAGATGAAGGAGTCACCTGGCTTGTCACTCCTGCTGACACCAGGTTGGAACACCAGCTGGGATCATCCTGTCACAGTCTGCACCTCTGTGACTAAGGAAAAAAGTTCAGCTGCCAAGATATTCAACCTGGAACTCCTCATTAAAAAAAAAAAAGGTCCATTAGAAGTTATATCTTTTATAAATGGCCTATATATTATGACATAATTTAATTTACTGCTCTGAATGTAATATGGCCACCATAATTGTTTTACATTTATAGATTTCATAGTTTTGCTTCTATAAAACAACTACAATCTGTACCCCTTCCAGCTAATTACAATAAAATGCTTTGATTCACATTTACAATGTAAACTAAGGGCAGAGGCGTGTGAATTCTGACTCAGGTTTATGCTTCACAGGCTGCTGAGAATGCCTAGGCTTAGCCTCTCCTGATTAGGGTGTTTTCTGTGGTCAGGTCTGGGTGGAAACCTGCCAGGAGGAAGCTGTGCCCATTGCTAGGAGATCCTGGAGTTACTGCTGAGGGACCATGTTTGTGGGGCTGGGTGAATATTGAAAAATTGAAAGAAGTTGGGAGTAGATACTCATTTAGACTGAACTGGAGAAGGGAGTACCAGATCTGAGTATGATGGGACTCATTGGAAAAAAGAGAGGAAATCGGCTGTAAAGGATGCAGATTGAGTGGGCAGGTTGCAGGGGAATGAAGATTTGGAATTTAAGTGACAGATTCGTAAATGGTGTATGCATTTAAGAAAGTCATAGAATCACAGAAAGGTGTAGGTTGGAAAAAACCTTAAAGTTCATCTCGTTCCACCCCAGCCATGGGCAGGGACACCTTCCACTAGACCAGGTTGCTCAGGGAGGGCCCCATTCAGCCCCATCCCAGTGACACAGATGGGGCATCCACAACTTCTCTGAGCAAACTGTTCCAGCACCTCACCACCCTCACAGTAAATAATTTCTTCCTAATATCTGATGTAAATTTCCTTCAGTTTAAACCCATTACTGCTTGTCCTGTCACTACAGTTCCTGATGAAGAGTCTCTCTCTGGCTTCCCTGTAGCCCCTTCAGATACTGGAAGTTCCCCACACAACCTTCTCTTCTCCAGCCTGTACAGCCCCAACTTTCTTAGCCTATTTTCATAGGGCAGGTGCTCCAGTCCACTTTTCAACTTCATGGCCTCCTCTGAACTTGCTCAGCAGTTCTATGGCCTTCTGATCTTGGGGGGCACCAGAACTGCACACAGAGAGGATACAAATGCAAAACAAGCCATGTTATAATGAGCTTCATTTTCCTATTGTGGTGTAATGTATTTACTCAAGAGCTGCTTGTGTACAGAAGACCTGCTAAAAGCAATGCTTATTTTATTTTTGTTTAATTAAAACATACAATCACAGGTCCCCAATGACTATGGAAAAAGAGAGCAAAATCCTTTCTCATTTCAAAATCCCCAAACTTAAAATAGGCTTGTGTCAAGAAAAGCAATAATTTCTGAGTTAACAATAATAGAACACAATACTTAATGGACTTTCTCTGCTTATTAATTAACGAATAGATTTCCCATATCTGCACAAATCAATTAAAAATGAGATACCATCTGCCTTGGATACCCTATTTGTTTAGCCTTTCTCCAACCTGTGTATACTCAGCATGTAAGAGTCTCTGAGAGAGGGTGACAATAAGGACTTTTGTTCCTGTGAAAATCCTTACATTGGAACCCACATTCTTACTAAGTTCACTGAAGACAAGTCATTCCTGATTTTCAGTCATGACCAATTTTTTTGAGCTTATACTCCTTCTTACACAATAATCAAAATTCTCTACAGAGCTCAAACTGTTTCTAGGATGCTGCTTGGTCAAAGAGTTTTATGATTCCTTCCCAAATTTTCTGATTTTGTGAGGGTCTCTTTTCTGAGGAGAGAAAGTGCTGCATTTACATGTTTCAGAGGTGGCCGTTGTTTGTATCAGCAACGACTGCTGCCACTGTAATTCCAGTGAGACAAATGCACATGTGAGTCTCCATTTGTACATACAATAAAATATGTCTGATTCCATATTCACACAGCAACCCAAGGACCTCTGGCTTGGGCTGCTGTGTGATGCTTTTTTGATGCTTTACAATGTGGCCCCAGGTCTAATAACCTTCTTCTGCAGATGCTGTTTTTGTATGTTTTTAATCACAAATCATTCCTTATCTATTAACCAATCATATTTGCTAACTGGATTGCTTGTGAAGACCTCTTATTGTAATTAGCATGCTTCAGCTGAAGAGTAAACAAATATTCTAACAAACTACTATGACATAAGTTGATTTTCTGTTCTCAATCACTACCATTGTGGATACAGCAAGTTTTGAATTAAGCATCTCTCCAAGACGTAATGATCTCAGTCAAGAACGTTTTAATTAAATTAAGGGATTGAAACTTTTGTTTTTAACAGGGCATGAATAAATCAGCAAGAGGTGAATCTGGTTCAGTGAAAAGCTTGATCCAGAGAAATTGTCTTGGAAATAATTAAAATTGTGTTGACCAACAGTGCTCAAATGGAACAGTAAATATTTTGTCAAGGGATGCTAAAACATAATGCACTGCACAGAGTTCAAAGTGTTGTTATAAGGAGATGGGCATTTGCCTGTGTAACACGAGCCCTCTGATGAGATCATGTTTTCTGCTGGCACCAGACCTCTGTTCTGTCACCCTGTGCTTGAGCTGAGAGATGTGAATGTTGGGGTACTTCATGAACTATATTAGCAACATTTTGGGAGGTCTAGATACACTGGGGGTCTGTCTGATGGGACTGGCACAGGGTGTGTTGTCTGCAACTTGCAGACTCTCCTACTGGCTGCTCACCCACCATCACTGGAGATGCAATATGCTGCATTTACTACCACCTTTTGTTTTACTGGCAGAATAAACAGCACAGGATATCAATCCACAGCAACAGATTTATGTGTATAAAAACTGTATGATTAACATACTTAAATCAACCAAAAAGCATCTGTCTGACTCCCTGATTTTAAGTTTGTACCTTGTTTTGAAACACACGTGCGCAAACACACATACACCCGTGTCTGGATATTTAATCAGTCAAATTACCTAGGAAGTAGATTTTGAGTATTGAATATATTATGAGCTTCCAAGAAATATGTTTACCCAAAATACCTATCTGGCATGGTAAAAAAATTTCAAGGTTAAAGCGACCTAAGGATCCAGGCTGCAGAAGCTCACTCATACGCTAGACAATATCTCTTTTCATATTCTTTAAACCACTGCACACAACTCTCCTAATCTTAATAGTGCTCTGGAGAGTGTGGAATGGCCAAAACATGAAGCAGAATAACCCAAATATACAGAACACTGTTACATTTGCATTGCAAAACCTTGGCTTGGGTTTGAAAATAGTGGAATGACAGTCTGTCCTCTAAACAGTGTCCAACCTCCTTAACCTTTAAGTGTCATCTGCCTAGGCAGCCCTCAGTGCTTGTTTTTACAGATGAAAATAGGGCCCATAGGACTTAAGATAGATCAAATAACTGGGCAACAACCACTGGGCTTGCTCCTGAAATAGAAGATCAAAAAAAGGCAAACCAAAATAAAAGAGGTCTGATTAAGAAATTGGTTTATTTGGCTGCACTGAAACGTGCAAGGTAGAGGAAGGGATGGAAAAAAGATTGCAACCTTGTGGAAGGAAAAAAGGGTTAATAAAGAAGGGCCCTCCCCTAAACCATGCTGTGGAAATCTTTCCTTGGTCATGTCCTGGAGGCACTAAAGCAAATGCAAAATGGGAGAATATTCTTCCAAACTCCATTCATGTTCATCTCAGCTCTGTGTAGGTCTGTCAGATCTCCTGCAGAGTATGTGAGAACTTGTACATCTCCTTGTCTTCTCCTGGCTTGCCTCCTCTTCCTCCAGGAAAGAAGCCAGCTATGTGATATTTCCTTGCAGTTGTCCACCTTTCAATTTGAATGCAGCATGAGAAGAGCAGAATTCTTAATTTTTCCTCAATTAAGTAAGAAGACTTATTTTTCTGGGTGCTCTTGCTACAACTCCATTTACAGACCATATCTAATTTCTCATGCTTATTGTCTCAACCTCTTTCAATTCCAAAATATTCTTTCCAATTCTTGCAGCTAAATCCCTTTGCCAAGCCATCATAGTTTTGTGTCACAAGTACTACAAGCTTCTCCATAGCCTTTTTAACCCCCATTGCCCTCCAAGAAAGCAAATGACACAAAAGAAAGGTCTAAACAGGGATTTCAATAGGTTGTGTCAGAAAAAGTGGCAATTTTAGTCTGTAATATGACACTATAGAGAAAGGAGGGGGGTTTTTTGGATATTTGTCCAGTTTTGTTGAAATAGTCAGCATTGCCCATGGAAATATTTTTGCATCTTCATGATGGGAAGATGTCTTTGTTCTCTCAATAAGATTTGTGAACACTAATGAAAAATTTGGCTTTCTCTTGCAGAACTGGTTTCACTGGCTTTGCCTTCCCTCCTCATAGGATGAAGGGCAAAACACAGCAGGAAACCGAGACAATATTATTAAGTGTGCAAAGGAAAAAATGCTATAAATATTTTGGTTGAAACAGCAGAGACATTAAAGATAAAAGTTAAATGGAAATAAAGGCAGTCAGATGGTTATTATATGTTGCTATAAAATCCAAGAGCTGTTAGAAAAGGTAGATCAGGATTTGCTTTTAAAAAAAATGACAGGCCTGTAAGAAAGCAATATTTTTGATTGATAGAGATTTTAATTGCTCTGATATTTATTGGAATGACAGCTATTAGGAACTGAAGCAGTGATAAGGGATTCTCTGAAGCTTGAGGGTATTTGGATAAACACCTCAAATTTGAATGCCTATCAGAAGGTTATTAAACTTATTAAAACCTTGAATTTTTCATTTGGGCTAAAAGTCTTTGAAAAGAGGTTTGCTTGGTGAATTTCTTATGAAATTATATTGATTCTGTTAGTGATGAATTTTTCTTTCTCTCCTCTTGAGAAGCATGTGTAAGCTAGGTTAGGCAGGAATTGCTGACATGCATATCTGCAGAGATTATAGTGTTAAGGACAAAAAAACCATGTGGCTAAAACATGTTCCAGAAAAATGTGTAGCCTTAGAATTAGCAAATGGTGTTACTTCCCCTAGCAATTCAGGTTTTATTTATAAGAGACCTAATCTGTACATGTGCTGCTTTCCATCTATGGCAACTTGTGTTTTTAGAAAGTTAATTACTTGCTTTGGATATGTAATTGGAAAATTTAGTCCTGAATTATTTACAGTTCTCTTCTGGATGCCTGATTTTTCTGTGGTCCAAAATGATTTTAGAACTGTTGAGCATCCAAAGACTGAACCAAAGGGAGGAGGAGGCTCTCATTGTGTCAGAGACCAGGGGATGTGAGAGCTCCAAGTGTGGTCATCACATCACAGCTTTGCTGATCTATGTGTCTTTTATTATCCTACAGAGATGAAACAGGAATGGCGCAGTTAATAAAATGGCCATTCATTATCTTTCATGCATATTTTCTCTTTTTTTAATGTTTTATTTAGTCTTTTCCACATTAAAAAGCAAGAGGGTAGAGCTCTAGTACTATTTAACCTCATGACACTGGTCATATGAGGGTAGGATTTTTCTCTCTTTGTTCCCCTCTGAATGCCATCCCAGTAACGTGATAGTCATGACCATTCATTATCATTAGCTAAACCAGTTCCCTGGGAGATGTGATAATAAAATGTTGAAATTATAAATTGATTAAGTGCATATGTTATATACTGATGGTTGGATATAAAGTCTAAGTACAGGTATGCTTTGCAAGAAACATTTATATGGGTACTTTGAATGAGTGGGATGGCCTGTAGCTGTAACAACTTGAATTGTTGTCTCCAAGAGTATTGGAAAAGGATGAGGAAACCGTCACTATTTTTGCAATGATACAGTCTAGGGTGATAGTATCAGATCACAGATGAAATATAACTGTGCAACTATAGCACTGTGCTGCTTTGTGGAACAGTTCATGTGGCTAAGGATTTTTGAGTAGATGTGGTGAAATGCGAGGGAGTGGATCCTTCCAATGTGTGTACATGTTGTGAATCAACAGAGCCAAAAAAAAAAAGTGTAAAAATCAAGGCAGAAGCACAGGCAGCTGTTGTATGAGTTTGGGAAGAAAATGGAGTTCAAGGGGAGATTTGAGAGAAAGAAAGTAATGCCCTATATTCTAGAAGTGAATGGAAATGTAACGGAATTAGCTGAGAGATACTGAGAAGAGTTAGGCTGAAAAAGTCAGCATTGACAAAAAGGAAGACTCAGCCCAGAGTTTCAAATACACATGTCTACTTTGGAGATGTTATTTGCAACACGCTTCAATTCTTTCACATGTGGTTTTCTCTTTGTCAGTTTTTATCCAGTCAGCTTTCTTCTCTGCTGTAGCCCTTTATAATTTCCTGTATCTTGTCCTCCTTCCCAATCTCTTCCTCTTCCTGTCCTCTCCCATTCGGTCCCTCACTGTGGGACTCAATTCATTAATGCTTGCAGTGAAATGCTTCTGAAATGCTGCACTAGAAGGGCAGAGTCTGTCTGCTAAACACATACAAAGGCTTTCCGTTATTTTTGGTACAGAGCAGATTCCATCCGATGTACTGCATGTATATTGCACTATTTCAGACTCCTGAATATTTGGGAAATTTTCATATTTGAATTTTAATGTTAAACACAGAACTGTAACTTTGATTTGATTTTATTCTTCCATGCAGGGTGAGGATATACCAGCCAATAATTAAGAATGTGAAAAGAAAGCTGCAGTGGAGAGTCAATAATCCAAATACTTCTATGTATCAAACCTCCAGATTGTTGGCAAAGTTTTTTTTTGTAACAGTATGTTTTCTTTTGCACTGACAAAATGATGTGACATAACCCTTGGCATTTGGGAAGAATATGGTTGGTTTTTTCAGATGGATTAGTTCAGGTAAGCAGGTCTGATTCAAATGTTTAACAGATTCTCCATAAATCTGACGTTACTGGGAAGCTGCTAATTCTGAAGTGATCATAAACACTTCACAAATGCAGAGACTTCAGTTAGCACATAACTCACTGAAGACTAGAAACTGAGATGGTTGCTTCTGACAAATCTTTCATTGATGTGTGTGTCTAACCATCAAGAATGAACAAAGAGTCAGCATGTTTCATAAAATACTCTCCGTATTGTAATTCTTCTGTAAAAATATTTGACATCTTTTTAGATTTTTTTCTTGGATTTACTTTTTGTTGCAATCAATCTTGATTCAACAAAATGCTCTTACCAAAACATTTTTTAATAATAAAACAATGACAGTAGTAAATTTGCATAACCAATGAGTTCTTTCATTGTTTCTTTTTGCTATAGTATTATTCTTTTCTTTGTTTCAGAGTAGTGTCTGCTAGTCAGTGTGGACCAAAGAAAATAGTTTGGTTGAAATGGATTGAAATTCTTCATTAAGGCTTAAAGTTAAAACAGTTTATTGGGTAATTCTTCATAATTGCAGAGACTCGGTAGTGCTGTGTTAAAGCTAGGGGCAGCTGCAGTGCATTAGCTGGACTGTTCCAGCAAAAATTCCACACTTTGGAGAAGTAAAAGGCAGGTTGTCTGCCCAATAATAATCCTTCCTGCCACCTACAAATGTGGTGCACCCTTTAATTTTTCCTGCCAATGTGTCCCTGCCATTGGAGGCACTTGGGGCCAAATGTCTCTGTGAGGACCTCCACAGTAGTTCTTGCCATGTCCACTGGGATTTTCCTGTTCTCTAGTGGAGTAAATCAAGGGCCAACCCAAAGATAAGCTATATTTTTTTGTGGGATTGAACTGCAGAGAGCATGGGTGGTCTCACCAAGGCCCATCTCTGTGGCTGTGACACACTCTGCTGTGTTGGGACCTGTTTCCAGATCACTTTGCACCTCAGTCCAAGCCAGCAGGGCTCCTTTGGAGGTTTTCAGGGCTCTAGACCGGGCCATGTCCACACTGCCTCCAGTGAAGGCTTAAACAAGGCTGCACTGGTGGGGTGGGTGTGCCTTTGAGCTCCCTCCAGATGGCTGAATTCAATCACTTTGGCATTGCTATTCTGCTCTATTTGGGGTCTCAGCATCTTCCAAAGTCATTCTATCCCCTTCCAAAGTGAGTGGCACTCACAATGCCAAACACATCTTGTGTTTAAACAAGTCTTGTAGCAAACTGTGTGTGGCGTCCAGCAGCTTTCCCAACTTCTGTCAAAATGCTCAAAATAGATTTTTCCCAAATTGCCCACCTGTATGTGGACAAGGGGGCCTGAAAGAAGGCTGGTCACGGCTGCCACACATATTTTGCAGAAGGCATGAGGACAAATTCCTGCTCCTTTTCTTTTAAAGAGTTTTAACTCTGATTCTTCTACTGATGTGACTTGGAGCTTCCTTCATGTTGTCCAAAACCGTGGCATTTTGAAATAATCCAGATCTGTGGGTGCAACTAATGAGGAGAGTAAAACAAAAGATGCAAACTTCAGAAAAAGATTAAAAATACACTATGGAAATAGCCCGTCTAGGTTTTGACAGATGAAATTTGAAGACAAATGATTTGTCTTTCTGGCGAAGGCATTTTTAAAAGAAAATTTAAATGTAATGCATGAGGAAGAGTTGTGCTGATCTGAAAGAAGGATTAACTGACATGATCTTGATCATAGGGTCATTTTACTGCTACCTTGGAAAAAAATAAAACAAACCAAAAATGTTAACAGGAGGTCAGGGCAGTGGCTTTTAGCAGCTTAGACCATGGCGGGAAAAACGTAACATACAGAACTGCAGAATGCAGGAATTGCCTGATTGTGGGAGATTTATGGGCTTTGTGGGGAACAGAGGGCCATGTTGCATTTCTAACACAGTCCTGCCGACCACAGACCTGGGGAAGGGAGAAAACAGCTTTCCCCAGAAATGTTTCCTGAAACAGGGACTGCAGTGAAAACTCTCCGGATCTCTGGTTTGACTTAGCAATCAGGTCATGCTGGAGCTGTGACATTCCAGTCACTTCTGCATCAAAAATCTTTGTATGGAACAAAAAAAAAAAAAAAAAAGCATTAGATTGTTAGATTGATAAAATGTGCTCATCACATAATCTTGCAGCGTTGCTCCGACAGAAAAATGTATAACAATATGTGCAATTTATTGATAAATGTCAGCCTAAATAGTCTGCGAGAGAAGGGGGGAGCAGAAAGCTATACATTTCCCACAAGCACCCCCTCAGGCAGCAGCTTGAGCAAATACAATACATGCAATGCAATAAACTAAGATTATGGGACTTCACCGCAGACAAGTGTGGCCTTCACCGTAGGCTAAGTAGGCAGTCACCTCAGCACTATATTTAAAGGGGCACTGGAATAACAGAGATAACATGGTCGTTCTCCAGTACTCCTGTTCAGACCAACTCTTCTACGACTGTTTCAATAACACTTGTCTTTCTGTCTGATAGGATCTTTCTGTCATTTTTATGTAGAACCTCAGGACTTGCACATCCTCGGCAGTGTTCACGTGCAGGATTTCCAGCCATGCAGGGCTGAGCAGGGGGGTGAGCTTGATTTACAGCAGAGCTGCTGGCTCCAGCTCTGAGCCCCTCCAGCCTGGGGTTGCCTCTCTGGACTCTCCACATGGCGTTTGACCCTGTGCAGGCTCAGAGCTGCACGAACCTGAACCCGAGATGGGAATGTGGGCTCCCCACAGTCGGGGGGGAACATTTTGGCACAAGGCTTCAGACCAAAGGGATTCACTGTAGGGAATAGGGCATTAAGGGCTGTTTCAGTCTTTCAGCAGCACACGACTGAAGACTGGCTGAGGGAGTTTTCAGACAAAGAAATCAGCTGCAGTCTGAGGGTACAAATGCCACTTTCACTGTGGGGATGATGGGGCTTATGCTATTATCTTGGTCCAGTTCAGTTCCTTCTTGTTGCAAGGCTGCATTTCAGTAGTAACACAAAATGACTGCAATCAGACTCTACCTTCCTGCAGGAAAACGAAATATTAAGGTGACAAAATGACAACATCTGGCCTAAATAACAATTTTAAGAGGATATTCTAGGCTTACATTGTCAGACCCTCTGGAAGCATGGACTTTCTCACTGGTGGCATATGTAAGCAGCAAAATACTATAAAATACTTTCTTTCTTTTTACATGAGGACTCTTCTAAGTGAAAGACCCTTCTGAAAACTGCATGAAACTGAAGCACCCCAAGCAGTTAAAAAACATACAGTTATTGCTACTTATAAGGTAGCTCAGATTCAGAAAGGATCACACCTGTGCATGTGAGGTTTGGGGTGCTTTATAATGACACATGCAATAAATCCCTACAATAAATAATTACAATATAAATAGGTTGCTCTCCTGTTTTTCTGGAGCCTAAGGAGGCTTTGTCCATGTAGGCCTGCTAAAATACATATGAGCTGAGGTACTTGTTTTTGGTACTGAGTACGCAGAGAAGCATAAATCAGTTTTTTCCTCTTTACTGCTGTTTTCCTCAGTCAGCTTTCCCATAATGCCTCCGCAGGAGCTGACAGTTGGATGCAGCACAAGACCCTGCTGGACAACTGTCAGGTTTGTTGAAGGATATTAAAGAGAACTTGATCATGTGTCAGCTCTCTTCAAAACACACTCACATTGGAAAAGTGATATATCTGTCAAAGCAAGGACTTCAGCATTTGGCAGAACAGGCCATTTTCACAAACAAAACTGTCCAATTACATTAGGGGGCATGAACTTCAGGTGTGTATGCCAGGGACAGAAAGATCTGCAGCCTCACATCACAGACACTGTCTCCTTAAGCCATATGGTTGGATGTGGGCTGCATCTCAAGCATAGTTTCTTTATGCTTCATAGATTAGGAATTAATTTAAAATTATCAGAAACATAAATTGCTGCTTTGAACTTCTACATGAACTTTTTTTTTAATTTCACTGAAGGCTGCCAAGAATTCATTTCAAGAGAGAGAGAGCGGAAAATTTATCAAGTTTGATTAGATGATTAAGAACTAAGCTATGGAACAGAAATGCTTCTTTCTTGTTTTGTTTTTTAAATGCTTTTAGGAAGACTAGTGTGAGTTTTGATTAAATAGCATCATTTCTTAGGAAAAAAATTGTGCCTGAGAGAATAACAGCAAAGACTTTTTCTTGGAAATATGTTATAGTTGAGTTTAGGTCTTTCTTGGCTCACACAGAAATGCAGACATTTGGTGGGAGTGAGCTTTCAAGTTGAAACCACTTGTATCACACACAATATCCTGTGTGTGGGGAACTGTTACATCTAAGTTCAAGAAAACCATCAAGATTCAGTGATGAGGATGGAAACTGTCTTGATCACATTGTTTATGCCAAAATGCTCATTTTTTGTGTACAAGAAATTTTAGGCTTCATCTGTGTGTGGACGTAAAACACTGCAGTGTAGTACAGAGCCATACAGTCGTTGACAGGCAGAATTTACAAAGGATGAGCTCAGTTTTAGGACTAGTCTTAGGGGATCCTAAGGTGAATTTACCTTTTTTAGCTTGCTTACAATTCTACTAAAGAACTGTCAACATTTGTACAACTTTTTAAATGTAAATTATGATAAGATTTCACAATGGAAATGTGAAAAACATGGCATTAAGTTTCTTATTTCAACTAAACATCTGGGCTAACTTTTATGACTTTTACCTTGTGCAATCCCACCAAAGGCTGCTCATTAAAATGACAGCTCTCAATATTATTTTTTTTTCCCTTTTCTTTCCAAATTTGCAGAAGCAAAATGCCACTTTCATTAGGAAAATTTTTTTTTTTTTGAATGAAAATAGCAATTCTTCTTTCTTCTCCTCTGGGACAGGGAATTCCACATGAACTCAGTTCCAGGAGAACAAGTACTTCTTTGCCTCCTGGTTACTATGTGCTTCCTTAGCCAAGTTCCCCCTCAGGAGCAGGAAAACTAACAGATAGTTTTTTATGTTGTCAAATAAATAAATATATGTGTACATATACAGGCACACACACACATTCGTGCACTTATCCATACACATCCACAAGTTCTCCTGCTTTGCTTTGGTTTCCTCTTCACACTTTTTCATTAGCAAAATCATCCTTCTCCTTTACTTTGCCTTCACTTGAAAAAACAATGTCTTTTTACAGCAAAATAACACAGAGCTGCAGAACTATCTGCTTTTAAAACTTCGTGAGGACAAATCTCCGAGTGGTTTGCTGTGAAGCATTTGTGCAAGACTGACAGTGTGCCTGTAACATCTGAGGGTTTGAGGTCACCAGCTACTTTGTAGTAACTCCTAGAGCTTGTGAATTAGCCATGTGTGCTTCCAGGGTAAGCAGAAAAGCCATAAAAGTTTTTGGTTTCTCGGTCCATGAAAGCCAATGTAGGTGAATAGCTCTATACCTTCTTTTTGAGGCTCTCTTCAAACTTAGAAAAAACATTTCTGCAGTTGCAGTACTAATTGCATGTTTTCAAGATTGTTTTCATTCACAGTTAGATTTGTCTTTTTTTCTTGTGAGATCTCTGGAAAACAATAGAAAGAACCCTCCCTTGTCTCCACCTAGTCTTTTATGTCATTGCCCTGATGGATGTAACCCACATTTTGAGAAATAGGCACTGTTCTGTGTTATTACATTTGTTTCAAAATCCTCCTCTAAAAGTAGCTTAATTTCTGTAGAGCTGACATTATGATTGATAGGAATTTCTACATCACAGTCAGTAATCCTTAAGAAACTAAATACCTAAGTGGAAACAGTTGTAGTAAGAGCTTTTAACTGTATGTCCATGATAGCTGCACAGTAATGTGGTGGCATGTCACCATGACAAAGATGTGACATGTCACCTCACACAATGACATGTGACAGCCACAGAGTAACTCTGGCACTACAGGATAAATCACAGTTTGTGTGTAACTGCTCTCTGGCTGCTGATCCAGTTCTGGGACAGACACAGCACTTCTGATTTCTAATTAGCTCCAAATCTCACTGTTTCAAATCCACTGGCCAATTCACAGTGGGGTGGATGATGATATTAAGAGAGATTTGAAGGAGGTGAAGTTATTTGTATAGAAATCTTCAGCATAGGCCTGGTAAAGGGTTTTTCTGCTTGCCTGCAGCAGGGCCTAGGGGAGCTCATGGTGGGGACCCACATCTGTTAACTCCTGCCCCTATGCAGGCAGGCTAAACGGCTCAGGAGGGGACTGCTCCCTTCTGCTCTCCCGGTGCTCCAACAGCACAGCCGAGTTAGGGTGGATGCAATGGTGAAGGGCCATGGGCAGTTCTGTGGGTGGCTGAGGAGCAGGTGGAGGAGCAGGGTTTGGTCCTTGCCCTGCAGGAAGCACAGGTACTCTGAGCTTTGGTGGGACTGGGAAGCCCGACTGCTCCCGCAGCCTCACCTCTCTGCTCCTCAGGAGTCAGTCTGGTCTGCTGGCACTATCCAAATGAAGCAAGACTTCCCTGCTGTTTGAAAGCATCCAGACGTTGTTATGAGGCCTGGGTGACAGTCAAAGCTGAAGCAGCAGGTCTGAGCTTTCACAATTTGCTGCATTTTTAAATTCTTTTGAAAGAAAAAGCTCCTTCCCATCTCTCCTGATCCACACTGTGTCCTTCCCATCCCTGGGGTGCCTGTAGTCTTGGAAGATGAGCTCTGTGTGAGACCTTCAAAATTTTTAGTATAATGGATGTGACAACTGGTTTAATTTTTTTTTTTTTAAATTCTTTTTAATAGTCCAGTCCCATTCATGGACTATGTACCTGGAGTCACATTTGAAGATCAGTGCTTATATGAAGAGCGAGCTCTATTATGGTTGCTAAGAGCTGAAGGAGATGCCGAGATGCTGTGATACTGACCTCTGCAAATCTGGCACGTGAGGGGTCCCTCATTGTGGGCCCAGCACCTCATGCATGCAGCCTCCCAGCTCAGAGCTGCGAGAAGCTGGGAATAATGTGCATGGACTGACACAAACAGTTGTGCTCAACAGTAAGCTAGAATTACAGCAGAATTTATTACAGGGCATTCAGTGTCCAAGCTAACACACTGTGAGTCTCAGCTGCAAGTGGGGGCACAGCAATGGGCTAATTCAGCTTTATAAATTTTAGAGAGGCACTGAATTTTGCCTGTCTGGCTTGTAAGGTGGGTGCAGCCATTGTATGAATATTAGCACTCATGTCTGCAGTAATCTAGGGTTTAAAAAACCCTGGATTTAAGGTCTGCCATCAGGCTGTTGAAACTAATTCACTATAGAAAATTGATTTCACTCAACCTGAGGTAGAAAGCCAGCCTGAATATGGTGCTGTAGCCCACATATGAGATGGGAAAAGAGGACCACCTCTTCATTCTGGTGTAAAAAAACCCCAATTTTATATTCTTCTGTGTAGTGAAACTTTTTCAGTGTAATTCTTCAGTGTTGGGTAAGGTTGTCTGCAGGGGAAAATGTGGATTGAGTTTGTTCCCATGGGTGTGTCTGTGTTCTATAAAATCACAGAACAGTTAGAGATGGAAAGGACCTTAAAATCACCTTGTTCCAACCGCCTGCTGAGGGCAGGAATGCCACTCACAGGATCGTGTTGCTCAGGGCCCACCCAGCCTGGTCTTAAACACTTCCAGGCTTGGGGCATCCACAACTTCCCTGGGCAACCTGTGCCAGGACCCCACCACCCTCTGAGTGCTTTTGGAAGCAGAGCACCCCCATGGTCCTCACAGCAGTGTTTTGGTAACGGACTCTGAGAGAAAGCTTGCAAAAGCAGAAGAACACTGCCTCCAACATCACCAGGCTGGCACATAGGGGAGATGTTGCTCTGCACTGCTGCCAGGGCACATGCAGTTCTGCCTGTGTACACACACACACACAAACACACGGATTTTGGCATCCAAACTAGTTGGAAGTCCAAAAGTAATGCCCAGCTGAACGTGAATTTGGCAGTGTGCTTAAATTACATCTGAACCACTTTTTTTCTCCAAATTTTCAACTATAACATTTTAAAATACTTTATTTGTCAATATAAAACATACTGCATGTGTGAATAGCCCCTGACGTTCTTGTATGTTCATTTTATTGGCTTTTATGATAAATATGTGATAGTATTTACTATTCACAAATAGCAGAACATGTCTAAACTTGAGCTGGGAAACTTTTATGCCTCTTTTTCCCTCCTCATCTTTCTATCTGTATAGGAATCATGACAATAGAGAACTCCACTGCCAGTACAATTTCAACTTCACAGTAACCTCAGCTGACATGACAATTTGAGATATTCACGGTTATGGCTATGTCAGGCTCTTCACAAGCTTCAGTTAGTGGAATAGCTCCTCCAGTTGACAGATGACTTGCCAGAAAATACAAGGGGATCTTAAATTTTAGTTCTCCCTCTGCTTTGTTCCATAATTTAATCTCTTAATTGGCATGCAGAGTATGTCCCTTTATTTAATGAGCTGTGTGGTGACCTACACTGGGTTTTAGTAAAGATCTTGATGCATGTGATGCTCAGCTCCCAGCCAGAACTAAAGGCTCACCATGTGAGAGCTCAACAAGTGCTGAAAGAAGGTGAGTGAAGAACAAAAAAAACAAAAAAAACCAAAAACAAAACAAAAACAAACAAACAAAAAAAAACAAAAACAAAAACAAAAAAAAAATCAAGGGTAAAAGCAGTAAGACTTTTTACTAACCTTGAGGTATAAGACCTGCTCTTTTAGTAATGTGGAAAGACTTAAAGGCTTGTAGATTTACCTGGGTATCTCTGAACTAAGGTGGTGTGAGGAGATAAGCTGGTCTGTCATCTGCAAGAGCGGAAAGCTCAAATCTTTCAATTCTTTTTCTACCACATTCTGGGTTTGTTTCCCAGTATAGTGGGTACCTGATGAATCTTTGCTTCAGACCGCTATCTCCCCCAGAAGTGGACTTTTACCTTTAAGGCAATAAGCAGCAATGTCAGAACATGGGGGTCCTTTTGGTCTCCTGGTTGGGCTGATGGGTTCCAAGCTGGAGGGAGGGAAGGTTTGCAAACAGACAGGCTGTGGTGGCCCCACAATGTGCTGCAGAGCTCTGGATAAGCAGAAAATCCCTGATGGACTTGGAACAGCCCTCATGGAGCACTCTGCAGGTCCCCAAGCTGCTGCAGGGCACAGGGCTCTGGGCACCATGTCCTGGCCCAGGCATCGCTGGCCCTTTGGCAACTGGAGCATCTAGGGGGTGGTTCTCCCTATTTGGGCACAAGTCTCAGCAAGGGAGCCTGGAAGGGATTTTAAGAGCTTTTTTCATTGCTTCAGTTCCCTCCAGATACAAGGGGTTCCACCAAGGGTGTAAAGACTGTTGAACTCCACATTGTATGTACAAACTCTATGCTTGAAAGCAAAGGGACAACCCAAAGTTTTAGGTGTGAGCCTACAAAGCTGGGAAATAGCTGCCTCCTGAAATGTAGGTAATGATCATTGCTGTGGAAGCTGAGAAAAATCTGCTTGGTAAGCAAGCACTCTAAAAAAGTCAAAGCATTAGGATGGTTTAATTGGCTTAATTTACTTCCTGTTACTTTAAAATATGCCTGTTTGAGCCTTGACATTACAGCACTTCAAGATGCTCCCTCTCTGATGCTGCATCAAAGCAGTGGTGAAGCAAATCAGGCTGTAGTTTAAAGTGGCAGCTCTAAAAATTACGGTTCTCCTCTTGCCCTCCTTAACTCCCAGCAGCAAAATCCCAGCCCGATTAGCAGACTGATTTATTTTACATAAAAATAGTAATCTCCCTTTCTGCTCGTCTCCTCCCAGTTGGTGAATTCCATTCCTGACATATGCAATTTCTTCTGGATACTGTTTTATTTTTTTCTCCACACCCCACCTTCAATGCGTATCGAATTGCTGGGTGCTGTTAAGTATCTGCTATATTTCACTGCAGAAGTGGGTGCATTTGGATGATGAATTGAATATTTCCTATATATGAATAATCTTCAATATCCTGCTTATATCCTTTGGGGTGAAACACATTATGGGTCACATTTTAAAACTGTTTAGGTGCTTTGTTCGTATCAGGCATTTAAATAGCTTTGAAAATCTTTCCTTCTGATACTGACTTTTATTTATTATTACCTCGTCACAGTTTCTAATTCAATTAATTAGTTTTATGCCACAGTAAAGGAGAAAGATTAAGACACATTTAGTATGAAGTCTCTACCCCTCAGTACCCCCAGGATGAAGGCCATCTCAGGGATGTGTTGGCACATCCATGGCAGTGTAGAGCCAGGCCTGATGGCAGCACCAGATGAACAGCACGCTGTGGGATGGCAGGGAAATGGTAGCAGGGCAATATTTTCCTCTTTGCATTCCTAGGGTTCTCATGAGTGAAGGAAATTGCTTTGCCATGCTTCCTATCAAACAAAGCTCTCTCACTCAGGTTTCAAAGCTTGTGAAAAATCTTAGAAGTTTCAAAATGGTTTTGCAAAACCCACCAATTTTTGACGTTTTGATGAAGGGAGGGAATTTGCTTGCTCCTGTCTTCCCGAGCTCTGGATCATCAGTGCATCCTGGTGTCTGTAATCAGGCCCTCTGTGTCTCCAGTCTCAGATGCCAGAGGTGGCTCTGAGGGGCAGGAGTTTGCCACCCCATTGGAGTGGGCTGGGGGGGACAGGGACAAGAGCAGCCCTGGAGCTGTGGTAGTTGTTTGCTGCTGCCTGAGGATGCCCTTTGAAGCCACCATAATTTGGCAGGATGATGTTTTCTTGCTCTCCTCCCATGAAGTTCAAGCAATTTTCCAATGTTATTTCTATTAAAGCATAGTTGGACCTTAGACTAAAGCAGGGATGAGCATTTCTCTTGTCCTGGTTTCTAATAAGCTCAGGTGAACTTGTGAAAAGTGCCTTGAAGACTCTATTGACTGGAAGAGAATCACATTTCATGTTTGCTGAAATACTCTGTCACCCCCTCACGGTCAAAATGACATTGGAGATATGAATGGGGTCATCCAACTTGCCAAACATTTTTGAAAAGAGAGTGAAAAATACTTTCCTTTTCAGAGGATACTTAGAGGTGAAAAGGTGGAGAGCAGCAGTTCCTGGAATCCCTTCAGTGTGGAGGTGGTGTTTCATGAACACAGGGTGAGGGACCTAGACATAGAGTAGGACTGGTTGAAATGCTTTGTGCATCCCCAGAGGAAGAGGGAGAGAAGGAGTGAGAGAAAAAGGGAAGGAGGCATTATATCAAAACCAGGTGATCTTTGTCTAGTATTGAGCTGAAAGTTTCGCTTGGCATTAATCATACTAGAAACCAATTTTCATCCTCCTGTATTACAGATTTCAGGAAAAGGGGCATTTGGAAAGAAGAAAAATGCAACGAAACTCGACTGAGGTATTTAATGCTGTGAGTATGTAGTGAAAACTGATCAGTTCTTCCTTTCCATGTTAAGTCCTAATATAGCAACAACCTGTCATTCACTAAAATTAATGGGAGGTACATTTAGAACAAATGAGAGGATATCTTTCTTCACCCAGCATGTCCTCAGCCTCTGAAATTCACTACCACAGAAGATCATAAGGACCACTAGTGTAGCTGGAAAAGCTACAGAGGTTTATGTCCAAATACCATCACTTATACTTGCTAAAATAGGAGTGTTCTAACCACAGCTTATGTTCAGGCTCTGCAGTGATATTTGAACTAACTGCAAAAAAATTTGGTCCTGTGGCTGCTCCAAGATAGCAGGCAGCTCTACCATTCCCAGATATTTCCATGGTTTTGTTATTTTTGTGGCTTCTACAGTTGAGTTTCATTTTTTAATGCATGTTTTGGGGTTTTTTACAAGATGGCTGATATTTGCTGTTAAACTTTTGTTTGCCAGGAAGTTTCTTGCGCCATGCTGTAAACACCTGCATCTTGAATATAAGATGCTAAAGATTGATAGGCACAACTGACTGCTGTTCCAAATGAGAATACCAAGCACTAAGACACTGAGAGATCAAACTGATGACCTGTAAGAAATAAGTTCTGATTAAGAAATACCAGGTTGAGAGAAATTCCTGAAAGCAAGGAGACACGGAAGATGAAATACTTTTGAGATTGAATGATGAAGTTGTTGGTTATAAGTAATTTTGAATTCCCTTTACAGTCTGTTACAGTACCTCAGATCTATGGCTGATCAGAAAAAATCCTGTATTGTGGCCAGGGATGTGTCAGCACTTGGGTGATTAGTAAAAATCTGTGTTTGTACTATGGCTTTTCTGCATAGGCAGGTACTGAACATCTACACATTCTCTTTTCCTTACTGCCCCCTCAACAAAGGGGAATCTTTGAACATTCCACAGGTTCTTATAGAAAACATTACATTATTGTCTTCCTCAATAGTAGCTCAGTTTATCTAGGACATCTGACTGGGATACTGTGTAATTTAGAGTATTGCTTCAAAAAGACTCTCTGAGGGGAGCTTACAGATGTGTTTTGGGGCTTGGTTTCAAGAACCTGACCCTGCAGACACTTATTGGCCTGAATCATCTGAGTAGAGCCACCAAGGTCAGTAGGACATTTTGCATGACTAAGGCTCAAGTAAGAAATTATTTGAGGGGCTGAGCCCTCAGCTTGTTTACCCTTTGGTAGACAGGACTCATCTCTCTCTAGGAGGGCTGTGGGCCCTCTGAAAGCCAGACTGTGGTTCACATTTCTAGAAGCAAAGGTTCTGTCAGTGCACACTCAAGACTTTGTGTCTTTGTGTGTTATAACTGCCAGAGCAAAAACCCCACAGGCTGTAGGCATAAATGAGCAAACCTGATTTTCTTTGATGCCCCTTTGTAACTTTACTTGCCTTTGCTTCTGGTGCACTGCTTGCGCCTCCAGCTGTACCACTACAGCAGGAAAGCAAGTGGTAAATCAGGCCTTGATGACTTATGGAGAAGGTGTCTGCATCTGAATTTTGGTCTCAAAAATGGCTTAAGAGGAATACAAATTGGAGATAGGTTCCTTTACTCTGATATGGATTTTCATTTGATTTTTACTCTATGTTTTCAAAAAGAACTGTCAGTGTGTTTGTTCAACTGAGTATATATGATGTTATAATTGTTTTGTTTAGTACTGTAAATATTATGTGTGATTAATCTTGTTCATGCTGGAAAGGTATTTGAGTTTCTTACCAGCCAGTATATGTTTAAGGTTTGCTTTATTTATGTGGAGAAAATGGCAAATACTGTAGCGAGAAAACAGAAAAAACAAGAATGGTGCACTAAAAAAAAATTGAGGTTGAAAACTAGGGGAACAGTGCTGCTCTGCTGTGCTCTGGATTGGGGTGACGCTGTATTGTGGAGGGTCAGAGCTAAAGATTGCTGGCAATTGTCACATCCAACCTATGATAACAGAGAAACTAACAGGAGCCCGAGGAGCAGGATGTGACCCTAAAGGCTAAGGAGAATAAGCCTGAGAGCCTGTAGGAGACGTCTTCCCCAGAGTTTAAATCTTTTGTAAATAGCTTGTTCCATCACAAGTACTGATATCATGACCCTGAGCTATTGAAGTTGCTGCTTTCAATAGATCCTGGAGGCTCCATTAATACTGCTAGATCATTCACACAAGATGACATGATATTCCTTTCCTTCCCTTTTCTTCTTCTTCTTCTTTTTTTTTTTTTTTTTTGTACTTCCTGAGCAGTCTACACTTAGGAAAAAAAAAAGGGAAAAAAACCCCAACCCAACCAGCCTTCTCCAAGAGTGCTTCTACTTAAAATGTAATAATAAATTGTACCCCATTAGGGTTAAAATAAACACAGCTACAGCCCTGCCATACTTTTGGGAAACACCGCTGTTCTATTTTATTTTAATACTGCAGGACTGTTTTGCTCTCACTCCACACCAGCCTCACAAATCACTAGTGCAGTGCTCTCACTAACTTGTCTGTATTATGTTCATTTTCTGGGTGGCAATAAATATTAGAATAAAATAAACTAAAGACTGCTGGCTGGGGCTCTGTTAGCTATCTTTATGGTTTCCACGGCAGCTGAATGACAGCTCAGGCTGGAAGCAAGCGGCCCCTTTTCACCAAGTAAATTTAGCCTTGGGAAGGATGAACATCTTCTAACTCTTGAGCTGTGATGGTTGATGCCAGTCAGTAAATCAGTCAGATTTTAATTATCGGACACATGACAGGGAGCAGTGACAGGCGGCAGTCCACTGGAGAGCATTCCTTCAAAGCAGCTTTAAAAACAGAACAGCACTTGAAGAGGAAAACCAAGTGAACAGAACACAGTCACAGCTGAATTGAAGGACATTAATAGCATGATGGAATTCCCTTCCTAATAATTTTAACTGCTTCTTGGCCACAGCCTTCCAGACCCAATGCAGCTTTACAGGGAATTTATTTTTTTTAACCTGCCTTTATACAGACCTGTGGTTTTTAATAGAGTTTCACACAGTTACTTGCATAAGCAGCTGTTTGGTGCAAAGAAAGCAGTGACAGATTTATAATGCAGCAAAACCTGCTAATTGGATAGATGAAATTGCATTTCTGACAGTGGCCCCTCTATGAAAATTGGTAACATACCTCACAATGATTTGCATATGTAAGAACTTGATTATTTATTATATTTTGCCTTTTATGTTGATCCTATGATTAATTCTTGGGTAATTACCTACAAACACCTCCCTGGAAGCCTCTTTAGATAATACGGGCTTGGTGGTTAGTGAAAGGTTATGGGAATTTTACAAAATCTATTTAGACAATTCTCAGGATATTTAGAAACATTTTATAGTTTCAATGTGTATTTGGGGGAAACTGGGGAATTACTAAATATTAGCTAGTTTTTTTTTTTTTTTAAGAGCCATTAAGGGAATCAAAGTCATCTTTGGAAAATATCACTGAGCTAATAAAAAGCGAAAAATGTAATAATAATAATAATAACAATATCAACAACAACAAAGCTCTTAGCTATTCAAAATATATTAATGAGCTACCTTTGCAAGTGGGCAGCTTGCCATTATTTGTTAATTGCAATACGTGAAAAGGAAACTGAAGTGCGGCCTTAAATTGTTCAGCTGTTTCTCTTGCCCTGGTTTGAGTTCATTTGGGCTCTTGAGAAGAAGCCTTTGCTCAGGCTGGGTCCCACACGGTGCTGTACAAGCTTTTCCACTCCAGCTGCTGTGGCACGCCTGGGATAACCTGTCCCCACACACAGACCCATCCAGAGCACCAACAACGCAGCCCAACTCAGAGCACAGCTTATACCCTGCTGAGAGTATGTGGGGATGTGAAAACAAAACCAGTGTTTGGCTTATTCTCAATGAATATCAATAATTTTTCAGCGAGTAACCCACAGCCAGATACTAATAGTCCATGCTTTAGGATTGGGCCTCCCTTCTATGAAAACAAATGTCTGTTTTACTGTCACAAAAATCTGTCAATGAATCCCTCTTACCAATGGGAATCATATTGTGCACTTGAACTCTGATTAGTTTTTAATCTTCGAGGTTAGGCTTCAAAAATAGCTTTAATTTCATTGCTTCTATTGGAAGAGCTTCATAATAGGAATGCAGGTTTCCAACAAGTACGTAGCCACTCAGCATTGTTGGAGTTTCTTGGTAATCATCTTGGTAATCATCTTCACAAAGCTAAAAAGCTTCATTGTTGTTATTTGTTTTATAAAAAGAAATCTGTAGATTGTCAAATGTTCCATTTTCCTTCGGTTTTTTTATTTCTAAAAGAAACAGAGGAAAGGAAAGGTAGCATATTTTTTCAATGCCTTTATTTTCCAGTCAGGTAATTCAAACATCCTCCCCAGCTGACAGGAACAGAGGCTTAACGAGTACCTACCCAAAACAGGTTTCTCACGTACTTGTCAGTTTCCAGTTGTCCATGGTTCTTAGAGTGTGGAACATGCAATTAGTCCTGTTTAAATAAATCATGAGCCAAGGACAAGGATCAGGGCCTGCTGTGCAGGACACTGCCCTGCATATTCTGGTAACTCAGCATTCATGGGACTGCTGTTTTCCTACCCTTCACTCTGGCTCTGTACCTGTCCTCCAGCTGCTCAACTGCACTGGAAGACAGTCAGAAATACATGAAATACTTCCCAAATGCTCCTTTCCCAGGAAATCTATTGCTGCAGTTGCACTAACGTTTTCTGGCTATAGATGGGAGGGCATGAGGGTGTGTGTTGGGAAAGGCATCATCCTGCTGATGGGGAATGGGGAGAGACAAGAACTGGGAAGCGTGGCTCACTGTCAGGGTGTTTGTGAACATCCAGGTTTAATCATTTTAGGAGAATGAATCATGCCTCATTTGATTCCATTTGTAAATAAGTATGTATTTGAGACCAGCATTAGTGAAACATAGAGCAGAATCTGGACCTCATGTCAAGCTCACTAGAGGATATTAATCTAGTCTGGACAAGTTGCTTTATTATGTTGTTCAGATGTATGAAGCAGGTTATTCAGGTGACTTAAATAGTAAGCTGTAATTTCTACAGAAAACAGAGATTTGTAAGTAGACAGCAATATATGCCAGTGTTTTACTGTGATTATTAAATTCTGCAGGAAATGCATCACATAATCCATACCCTTTGTGGTTTTTTATTTCTGTGTGAACAAGAGGATGTTATGGCTGCAGACAAAGAAAGAAATCATCCAGCATGGAGTTTGATGTAAAAAAACCACCCCCTTTATAAGGCAGCACCTCCTGGCTAGGGGACAAATAACCCAGACAAAGAAATAGCCCTTTCAGGAAGGTGGGAAGGTAATGAAACAACAGAAAACAGATGAACTAGATATTTTGCTAGCATAAGTCAATGTAGCTTCACAGGGATGGAAGCAAGCAGACATATTTTTCTGAGAATTTTGCAGATTTCAGGAAAGAAAAGCCAGTGGAACTCAGAGGAGATTCCATATATTATTGGAAGCATATGACATCCAGAAAAGATAGCTTTCTTTAACAGGATTTAATATTAAGGAAAGTTTGTGTGGATTTCTAAGGTAAACACACTACAGTGAATGGCAAAGTGATATTATTCACTAATACCAGATAAAAGACAAATTATATCGTACCAAATGTGACAACCAAGTCCTCTCATTAAAGGCAGTATTTTCACAGTCATATTTTCATATTCCTGGGGTTTTAGTTGACAGTGAAATATATAATCATATACTTGAGTATTCAAAGAACCTGCTTGTGATTTGCTGTTCCTCATCTGTGAAAAGAGGTTTTCTGGGAGTTTTCCTTTTCTTATTGCAGTATTTTGCAGTAGATAAGGAGAGAGAAACATGGGAAATCTAAGATTAAGCCTCTAATTTAAATGATAGTGCGCCTAACTGCCAAATTTAGAATAGAATTGGAGATATCCAAGCAAGGTTTGGTTTAGAAATAGGGTCCAAGAACAATATCTGCATACAGATTTACGTCTGACCCTCTTTCAGATATCAATCTGCTCAAATGTGTGCTGCAGAGGGAAGAGGAGAGGATCACAGTTGCTTTGGACTGGACTGGGTTGCTGCAAAGGGCAGGGTGACAGTCACTGCCCCTGACAGGGGGCTGGTGCCAGTTATCCTGACCTTGATCCATTTCATTGGCCAAACCGGGCACAAATGTTACCATTTTAATAAGGATTTGCAGCCACTTTGTACCATGGATGCAAATGCTCAAGGCACACAGAGAAGGAGGTCAGAGCCCATGTCTGGTGAACAAAATGTTTCCAGTGGCCGTCTCTCAGGCTGTTCACTTCATCATTTTCCCTTGCATCTCTGCCTCTCAAAAGATATTCTTGGGCTTAAAGTGTATTTATAAATTTTAACTAACTAAGTCTAATAACAGTCTTGGAGAGGTGGAAGCTTTCTTTGCCCACCACTACCATGCAGCTGCTCTTTTAATAGTGAACAGGAATGCTACTGAACAGTTCTGAGCAGGAAATAAATGCTATCTTAGGCAGTTGGAAGCGTAGGTAGACAGAGAAGAGCTGGAGAGTATCCAGAAGGCTGCTGCACAGAGAAAACCACCAGGAACTCTGGTTTACATCTCATCTGAAGGCTTATTCCATTAGCAATAAAGTTCCTCCCGTCATACCATGCTTGGTCATATTGGCCCATGAAAGAAACATGAGAACTCTTGAATCACTCCCCTCACTTCCTGCAGCACCCAAGTGTGTTTTGAAGAGGCTCTTTGCAGATATAGACTGGGCTCAACACCACTTCAACCTGAATTCTTAAAAAGTCTTAAGACCTTAAAAATCACCTTGGCAAATGCAAAGCCATTCAGGGACTAAAACTGGAAATCTCAAGTTTTATTGCCAGCCTCAAGTACAACAGCTCAAAAAGTGTCTCCTAACTCTAGGTTTATCACATCAATGCCTTACTCTTTCCAGGATAATCTGCTTGACAGCATTGGGAAGGATGAAGTATCTGTGAGACTGCATTTAGCTGAGGCAATTTAGCATTTGGCTCAGCCAATGTGAACTCAGCATTAGTACTTTTGAGAAATGGAGCTGTGCTTTTCTGGTTCTTAACAGAACAAAGACCACCCCTGTTAATCCAGCCAGCAGAAAACTTTTGGGAGGCTTAAATTTAGAGTGTGAACATGTAATTGTGTAGTGATAACTCCACTTTTCCTTGGTTAGTCTCATGACAAAATCAGATGGTGGAATGCCAGGGAAAATGTCTGGAATTGCAGGAGTCTTCTGCCCTCTGCAACCTGCACACAGTCACACTGTGGTGCAAAAGGAGGTGGTGGCACACCTGCAGTAGGAAAATATCCACTCTATTCTGTCCAAAAGAGAAGGATTTAAACTTGTCTGTTGCTGTTATTAAAGCAAAAACTTTGCAGAAGCAAGAGCAATTGTAAGCTGCAGAACTTTCTGTATACCTGAGCATTTAGAATGCTTCTGAGACAGAAATAGGTGCCAGAAGCTGTCTGATATATTTTTGGCTGGCATTAAATTAGTTTCACCAGCAAAAAAAAGAAATGATTTGGTAGAGTAAACTATATCCATCAGTGGAAAAGAAGTGGTCAGATGGGAGAGTATAATATGACTGGCTTAGGCAAAAGGCCCTTTTTCCCAATTACGATTAATTTCAGTGGACTTGGGCCTACAAGCCCCTGGCCTTGGGCACTTTTCACATCATAACAGTTGTGGGGAGGGAAAATGCAGAGATGAAATGCAGCCATTCAAAACTAGCCCAAAGCTGTTCTAGCAAATAGACAGACTTTTCTCATTTTCATGAAACCATTGAATATATGAATTTCACTGGATTCACTTTCTTGTGCCAAAGAAGTCAACATAGTTCATCCTGGCATGTTCAAAATTGGAAGGATGTGATTGACAGAAGAGGGAGATGGCAGATTCAGAATATTCAAATCTTGCTGTTGCACAGTTCACTGCAATACAAAAGATACACACACAAAGAAATAGTGCTGACAGTCCATCCATTGCACTGTGCCATATATACTTTACATTCCCTTTAAAATATTTTTTGTGGCTTTCTGTTTTACTACCTCATAATTATCTTTTAAACTTCATATTATATTTTCATATTTTGAGCTAGATTCCTCATGGGTCATTCTGTAAAATTGGAGCCAGGCAGTGCTTTTCTTCTTTTAGGGAAGATATCTAACTATATTTTCTCTTCCAGAAAAGGTCTCTCTCAATAAGTTTTAAATTTTTGGACTGTATCCAAGAAAAAAACTTACCTCAAATCAAGGGTGTTTCTTGAGAAAATGTATTTAAACTCGGAACCAACAGGAAGCAAACATATGAAACCCCAATAAAGGGCCTTTGACCAAACCCCAGACTTAAATATCACACTGAAGCCTGGTATACAGATATCCAAATTATCCTTAAACACACTGGGGCATTTTAAAGGAGGAGTCCTCCCCTGCGCATGGTGATGTGATTCTTCATACATGTACTTTACCCTATTTCTCTACAGAATAAATGTCCTAAGATTTGCCAAAATCCAGAGAATGGGCTGAGCCCTGAAAAAGCAGCCAGCTATTTTGTGGGGCTAAACAAAGCAGTGCTATTCGAGCTAGAAGAGATGCTCGATGTGCATGTGCCCCTGTGACAGTGTGGGGCTGGAAAACCCCACAGCCCCTCACGTAGCTCCAGTCTCTGCAGGGACTCTTTTCCTGTGCAGCTCAGGTCCATTCAGTAGTTCATGAGGAATGGGGCAAACCTCCGGCTCCTGTGTGTTCTCTTGTCCTCTTCCCCAGCACATCTGCTGAGGGAGTGTTTTGCTTTGGAAGTTTTTAATAATAAATAGGTACAGTGCTATGTCTTTATGTCAGAGAGGGCCATGCCAAAGGCAATGCCTTGCTCTTATTGCAGAGATTGAAGTTGACCCCCAGCTGCAGTGGGATTTCACAGTCGGGGCCCTTTCCTGTGGAAAGGCGGTAGGAATAGCCCTTTGCTTCCCTTCTTTGTGCAGAAGACATGGAGACCTTCCCTGGGTGCTCCCCTGAGGAGGAAGTCCTGACCCACCCATGGAGGCCAGCCCAAAAAAGAAAGCTGGGAGGTGAACAGATCTCCTCCACACTCCTGTCAGTGTCTGGGAAAATTTCAGGTAGGATTCTGGCAGAGAGCTGAATGTAAATTCAGGAATGCCTCATCCAGGAAGTGCAGCGAAGCAAACAGCTGGGAAATTCCTAGATTTTTGTTAAATCACAAGATCTGTTTGTTGTGGACAAGAAATAGATATATTTTTTTTACTCCAGGGGAACGAGAAATGAGTCACAAATTTCATCCTAACGTAGGCAGTGCAGGCAATCTAAGCATTAGGAGACCACGTGCACGTATTCCTTTGAGGCTGCCCTCAGCTGACCATACACATTTCCCTAAAGGGGAAAGCCATGGTTGGTAAAGGTTTCAGGTATGTTATGAAATTAGAGCCTCCATTCTTGCATTTCTCAGCTCTGAGGCACTCCCCAAGTAACTTGAGTCATAGCAGTGTGAGGCCTCAAAACTCAGGCCAGCAGTCAAACCTCATCAGATGATGAATGGATCCTGCCTGGACGCTGGCTTGGTAAGGAAAGCAGGTGAGTCCTGCCTGGTCCCGAGTTCAGTAAGAACACTTCAAACAGTGCCAGCTAATACATCTTCTCATCTCCTGCTTTATTTGCCATTAGGCAATCCTTCCTCGGGCTTTCTTGTGTTCTGCATAGTCGTTCATTTGAACTGCCATTCTCTTTGGCAAGCTGCAGGATTTTCAAACGCAGGTTAGAGCAGGTATTTCCCAAAGCAGATAGTGCACATACTTCTGGGAGCCCTTTGTAGCATGTACTCTACTAAGGTCTAGCAGCTCTGGTTTGCCATTTCAAGCTTATGATTAAACATTTTATCTTAAGCCATCAAAAAAGCTCTCCTTACAAGACTAAATAGAACACTTCACATGAAACCTTTCCTATGAAAAGAAGGCTTCTGGATATGAGATATACAGTAATTAATGCTGCTTGATAGAATCTATAAATGTACACTGTAGCAATGCTATTTGCTTTAAGTACTACTTTAAGCAGAAAAAGGCGATGAATCCCCCTTCCAGTGTCTGATTTTATGTTTAAGAGCTAATGAACTGAATTCTTCGTAAACATTGGCAAAAGATGCAAATGAACAGACAGATTCTCCAAATGCAAAGGGACACATGAGAAAGAGCTAATTTCACACAATTGACACTCTAACCTTTTTGGATCAGTGGAATTAGAGGCTGATTAATCTGCCATGATTAGCATTTATTGAAGCTTTTGACACTGCTGCATTGTTTTTCTTTTCCTTTTCTTTTGTGTCTCTGAGAGTTAACAGTTTATAATACATTTAACTACCAGTCCATCACCCTGACAGGGTCATAGCTTTCCTTTATGGACTTTTAAAATTAATAACAGACAGTTCTATTTTGACATGCCCTTGCTTCTGCTGCAGAACTCGGCTGTTTAATTGTAGAGCTGGCCTCTTGTGGCCAAATGCTCCCAATGTTTAGCAAGGGTTGAAAATATGGATGTTAGGAGAAAAACTGGCAGATGGCTGACAAGGCATTTTTACTCATAACACACCAGTAAAACTTTAACTCAGAAGATTTAGTGCTAGAGCTTTGCAGTCAGCAAGCTGCAGCCATATGCAGATTTTTTTTTTCAAACTTCTAAACTGATGGTTTTGCAAAGTGTGCATAAGCAGCCTTTATTGATTATGATGTTAAAAATTGAAAGCGTCAGTATCATTTAGCTTGAGACACTTTTAAAGAAAAAATGAACATTCATTTTCATTATGAATTCCTGATAGGCCAGACGCTAGTAAGGTCTATGATCTTTATTTTTTAGAACTAAAGCAAGGAACACTCTTGCTATGCTTTTTTTTTTTTTTTTTCAAAAAACATGCTGTATATATGAGTCAAACAGCAGCTAACATATATACAGTAACTGTTGGTTCTTACACATTCATAGACTCCAGATGATGTCCTGACCCATGAAAGTGACTTGTTAGCTGGATATAAAATCACAGACACCATAAGCCTGGGTGATAGCTTCACAGCCCAACTTTCAGACACAAGTTAGTATTTATAACACTCTCAGTACCTATCTATCACCACAAAAAGCGTGTTAAATAACTTTAAAGGCCTGACAAACCCACAAAACTAGGAAATGAAGATTTATGGGTGCACAGTCCATGAATTCATTCTATTGTGCCCAGGTGTTACGGCACACACTGCAATGACATACGTTTGCTTTAGTTTAACTGTGAAGAGATGCAACTACATTATCATGGGTATCCTGCAGTGGCCAGGCAACACTCCCCAACATTTTTTCCATTACATGCAGCCAAATGTTGTGCTTAGTCATGAAACACGGTATAAAGTAGCTGGTTACTTACATCCTTCCTCTGTGATTCTATACCACAAGACATTAATTCATATATATCAGCTAATTATACCTTATACTAAAAAGCCAGAAAATATGTTTTCCTTAGAAACTCAAGAAAAAAAACCCACATCCCTTAGTATTAGCTCAGAAAGCACCAGATAATTCTTTAGTGAGGCAAGTAAAAAGAAAGAAAGAAAAAAATACATGTTTTTCATAGTCCTGTGAGACAGCTCTCTTTCCTAAGCACAACCTTGGTACAAAAAAAACCCCAAATGTGCATTTTCTAGTGCAGCTGAGCCTTGAATTTGTCTGTGTAAAACAACATTTGTAGATAGAAGAGGAATAATTATGCATCTAAATATCTGTGCTCAAGTGGATGAGCCTGCACTTGGATGGATGGCATGCAGGATGGTGTGTTCTTTGCAGACACACCTCTTGCACTGGCCAAGGCAGCACTGCCTCCCCTGACAAAGTTTTACCTGAAATCCCTTTTAGGAAGATACATTGGAAATGAAATTCCCTTAAACCCTCAAGCGCAGTGGTGCAATTATATCATAAATCAAATTAATTAAACAGTGTTTACATCTATCAGGGCCTCCAAGAGCTCTGACAAATTCTGCTCTGTCTGCAAGTCAAAAGGGAAGCCAAATGGTAGGGACAGAGGCCCCCTCACAGCCACTGCTGGTCAGGGCAGTCCATCGTTGGGGAATCTGCTTTTGAAATAACGAGGCTGGAGACCACCTCTAACAACTCTCTCAGGGCAGGCCTTCTGTATTTTCCAGCCTTTCCCTCCAGGTGAAGAGCTGCCTCTCCTTGCTCCCTGTGCCTCCTCCCTCCCCCAACCAGAGAGGGCTGTGTCCTGCTGCCAGGCACGGAGCATCCCAACGCACCCCTGGCTGCACTCAATGCACTCATTTTCCCGATTGTGCTCCCAGTTTCAGTTCTACTGATCCCCTTTGGGCATCTGGCACAGCCACCCCAAACATCTGCTCCACCTCTGGGTTGGACAGCAATGGTCTCTGCTGATGTCCTGCGAAAAACATTGAGGCAAGGAGCCTGATGCAAACCCACCTCTGCTTCTGCAAGAGAGCGGGTGGGGACCTGACCTACCCCAGTGCCCCAGGTCAGCCTTACAGGATAGTTTTGAGAAGGGTGTTCTGCTCTCCTGACAGATTTCTGGGAGCCAGTGGATCTATTTGGAGCCTTCCTGGTCTCCACACACCTCCAATGCCCCAAGGAGAAGAAGGAAGCCCCATGTGCCAAGGAGGGCTGAGATTCAACCTTGTAGTTGGAGGCAATCAGGAAAACCAAAGGAAAACCTTCTTTGTGAGACACTGAAACAATATGGGGACAGTATTTTGAAAACCCTTTGGGTTACAGGAGCAGTGCTGATAGTATCAGCAGGTCACCTGACTCTGTAATTTCATGTCACCAATTGCTGCAGTCGAATTGATTACATGATCTAAATCCATGTGTATTACCTGAGCGTGTGGCCCCCGGTGTTTTGAACTCTTATGCATAAAGATTGCTATAATTCTTGTTAATAGTCATTGCAGTTCATCTATCGCTCATCTATAATCTCTTGAAGATATAATAGGAATAATTACCATGAGGCACAATGGGGAAACAGAGTCTAACACCCTGACTGAGGCTGAATCACACCAGAGCCTGCATTAGTCAAGCTTTGACTGAGGAATGCCTGAAAATTTTTCTGTGAGTCAAACCTGCTGAAAACCTGGCTGAGTTCCCTTCCTTATGAAAACTTTCCAAAGACTTGCCCTGCTTTTTGCCATGGAGTTATTTCCTCTGAGGAAGATACTGCAAGGGCAGGAGTTCATTTTGCCAAATAAATATTATCCAGTACTGGGGAACTATTGGCATTTCTGAACCTAGAGGAAAAAAAATCTGTTTAATACTAAGAGTCAGGATTTCTTGCTCCCTTAGTACCTTGCCAGCTCCAGGCTGTGCCAAAGCCACTATTGCCAAGGGGATAGTGAGGTAATGTGCCTGGGTGATGAAATTCTGGCTTTCTGGCTTGTGGCCTGAGACAGAAGATGGCACACACCTATGTTCATATGAAAAGGCAGTGTGGGATTTTTCAGGAGGCTTTCCACATTAAAAATACTGTATCAGATTAGGAAAAAAGACCCAGGAATTAAAACACCCTTTAACTGCTTATAAACTGAAAGGAAACTCCAGTTGTGGAATACTGGCCCATGCCTAATCCAAAGTCTGCATTAACTAATGCTTGTTGGGTGTTGAATTACAACAGAAAGCCTATGTTAATGTATGTGAGAGCCACATGAATATCAAACAAATTCATTACGATCAGTGCTATTACAGTGAATACCAAATGAGTTCGTAACGATGGAACAATGAAACTGTTACTGATAGATTTTATTTCTGCAACAAATCCTCTGTATAAGAGTCCACTCCTGTAGTATTAATTCTAATATAAGACTGCATCTGAATATTAGCATCATCAGAAAAATTATACCTTTCAATACTCTGAACTATATGGTTCAACCTTTTTTTCCCATCAGTACATAATTTTTTTTTAATCTCAATTTGTCCTTAAAGTTTGATGACTATTGTTAAAGGGGTAACACTTTATTTTAAGTATCCAATCATTAGGAATTCATTTAGTATTCATTGCAATAACACTAATACAATAGAATCGAATGAATAAGGAATTCATTTAGAGTTCATATAGATGTGATACCTACTTCTAGAAGAGTTCCACTCTAATTCAGCATTAGTTTAGCATTATTTAATGGACACTTTAAGTGTACTGGTAAAGATGACTTAATCGCTACACTAAGATATTTAGGTTTTTTAATTTTTTTTTTTAACTTAAGGCTCAAGGTATATGGCAAATTCATCAGAATATAATGCCAGCATTTCAAACCCATGCATTAGCTTTCTGAAAATGTTTGAAAGAAAATCTGAGCTTCCTTTTTTTCCTGATTAGTATTGATATATTTACAGAACATTGTAGTTACAGAGGTTGCAATAATCCTTGGATAATACTGTGCATACCTGCTGTTTGAAGAACTGATTTTGGTATCAAAACCTAAAGCACAGAATTAGTTTTTTTCATTATCATGAAGGACTTCTAATGTATAAATTAAAACTGTAGGAGCAAAGGCAAGTCAAGCCTTCCTCCAGATTCTGATCTTCAAAGTCAGAAAAAAGCTGCATCAGTGTTCAACTGTCCCATATGGTGCAAGTAAATCGAAGAAATGCCCCTGTTCAGCAAGAGCAAACATTGGAGATAACCTCTCCTTCCTCTTTAAGCTTCCTGCCTTCCAGCCATTAGTGATGGGTACCAGCAAACTGCAGCCACACCACTGAATCTGGCAAAGTTACTCTCAACCCAGAGGGATTATGATGATTTGCCTATAATTTCTGGACTTCAGAAAACACACAAATGCATTTATGAAGTACCCACTACCCTTTCAGCTAACTCTTCATTAAAATGTATTTAGATGTCCTTCAGAAGAAAAAAAAATCATCTTACAGTGAAACTCAAACTGGCTGATTCCCAGGCTTACAGTTACTTTCCTATCAAGAATTAATGCAATATCATGCACACACCATTACTGAAAAATTCTACGCTGTTTTTTGCCAAGTGTTCCTATATAACAGTTTTATCACAAGTCTGACAGCCGCCATAAAAATTCCAGGCATTCTATATCAACAGCCCTCTTTGTACTAAGTTATTAAACATTAAATTTTTATTCGTCATTTGTATTCTGTTATGCAAAATAAGCTCCTTGATAAGATGTGTCTTCTTAATTGGGCCCTTGATGCTTCTTGGATCGGAGTTGTCAGATTAGCTGGAAGAAGAGGCTCTGCATTGAGCCAGCTCGCTACCAGGAGACCAATAGCTTTGTAACAACGATATTAAGTTAGAGGGGCCAAATGGAGGGCAGCACTAGGCTCAGGTGAGACTCTACATCTGTGCATGTCTTATGCTCAGGCACTTTTCTCATAGCATCAGCAGGGCTGATGGAAATAGATTTGTTTGTTGTTTACAGCATGCAGCTGTGGATGCTGCTGCATGGGAGTTATATAAGATTGAAGCAAATTTGTACTGAGACTAAAATATTGAGCTTTTCTCCAGTCAGCAGTCTCTGGAATCTTATTGTTGAAAACTTTATCTAGTTGTAACCCTCCCCAGGGTGATTTTGGTTTGCAGCTGCCCTGCTCTCTCTCGCTGCCTGTCCCACACTGCCTTTGCACCAGCCAGCGCAGGAATGAGCTCCTGGTGCAGGAGGAAGTGACTGGGCTAGGCAGAATTAATGACAACTGGGTCAAGCATTTTGTACACTGGGTTTTCCAGAAAGCTTTTTTGATTCCCACAAATCCCTTTGACAGCTGTCATTAGGAGACATCATTATTTTCTTCCCTTTTAGCTACAACCTGAAGAAAGGGCTCAACATTTAGTGTGGGGCTTGGTGGCAAAGCATAAAAATCTATAAGCACGTGGTGAAAAAAAAGAGAGCCCTCATCAAAATGTAGAATTTATTATTTTCATAAGGTAGACCAGTTTCTAACAGAAGTACAGTGTGTTTCCAGGCTGGTGCTAGAAATTTAATTGATTAAGGCTTCTGATATTTTTTTGACTGAATTCTCCTGCAATTCTGAAAAAATGACTCCCTCATTTTATCAGTTATTGCCTGTGTTACAGGCAGGCATGGAGACCTCACCAGCATCTGAACTTCAAGCAGAAGGTGCAGAGCTGCTGCCTCATTAAAGCAGCTGGGCCAGGGGAGGGTGAAGGGAGTTTCCAGTTTGCAGATGGGAAACAGGGGGTCACTGGTATGACCAAAGTCACATTCGGAGGCTGTGGTGGAGTGACACAGGAAACCGAAACTTCTCACGTTTCAACCATCAGACCTTTCTGTTCTCATAATTAAAGAAGGTTTATTCAGTATTTAGCAAAATACTACAGCTCACGATGTTGGCTGACCTGCCAGAGCACATTGCTTTGTTTTCCTAAACATTGTAAATCCTTCTGTAATTTTCATCTAGGACACTGTGATTAGTTTTTTTTAGATTTTTGGCACAAAAACCTCTTAGAAATATTGGCATGCAATATTATGGGGATTTAACAACCTATTGCTGTGAGATTCTTTTGGATTGTTATCTAGGAAAGGCTTAGAGATTTTAATATGGACTTTTTTGTAAGAAGTCTTTTAAATTAGTATGGACCCTAATCCAATGTACTAGTGTACATTTCCAGTACCCCTGCTGCAGTTTAGCTTATCGGTAATGCAAAGGAATAGAGAGCAGTGTAAGCTTTTTTACTAACCTCTCTTTAGCCCCAGTGATTTTTTTTTTTAAGCATTTCAGCTTTACAGGCCATTTGACGGAAGTTTTGATATCCACCTGGAGGAAAAATTTCTTTAGAAGAAAGGCGTAACACTGAGTGCTGTGTTGACCCTACACAGAGCTGTCTTGTTTTGAAAGAAGGCCTTCTGCAAATCTCTGTGTGTTTGCTCACACGTATTCCCACGCAGGCTCTGTGACTACAAGGCTGTTGTGGATCACTGGGTATTGCAGCAGCAGGACTGAGAATATTAGTTTGCACCTAACATGTTCTGTGCTTTTAGCTGGGACAAGGGTCAAACAGCAGAAGTGTGGTAGGGGAAAAAGGCAGCTGTAACACCCAAAGACATTACAAAGATGTGCCAAGACATCCTTTCTGTTATGTCTGCAAACACCTGCTTGCTTGCTTTCAGGCTAAGGACAGCTGTTCCTCCTAAGAAAACTCAGTGCCTGCTTCCTATCCTAAGGCCATGTATGCCAGACCTGTGCTCAAAGACCTGTGCTCAAAAGTCATTCCAAGGCAATAACAACTCTGAGTGACAATGGGGAAGATGTAGTTGGTTAAGGCAAGTGTTCCAGCATCAGCATCCAACGCAACTCAGGGGTGAGGGAGCAGTCGGTGTTGGCAGTGCCCTCTCCACCTCTACAGATAGCTGCAAAGAGAGGGAGGACAGGAGCACAAAAGGTGTGCATTTCCAGCTTTGCTCTGTTATGCATTCAGAGCATTTTCCCTGAGGCAGGCTGCAGCAGCTTGCTCACTCAGTGCCCTGTGCTCTGCTCGGCACAGCTGGAGCAACCCTGTTGATGCTGGCAGCACTGTATTTCCTAGATGTGACCTCCACACTCTCTAGGAACAGCATTTTAAACGAGTATCTGTGCCTAATTTCCAGATTTCAAATGTTGTTCTGCACCTTACTGTGTTCAGAAACTGTAGACACATCCTGCAGTTCATGGGCATGTGCACTTGTGCCTGGTTAGTCTGTCTGCCTACCCTCCCCTTCCAGCTCCCCCTTGGGGTGAAGGACATGGCTTGGAGGCTGGCAGCTGATTATAAGATGTGCAGGAAAGCATTGCTGTGGCAAAGTCACATGCGAAAGGCCACACTCCAATAGGGTGGTGGAGGAGTTAGCCCTGAGCCATCCATGCAGGACCATCTCAGCTGTCTGAGACTGCACGTTATCTACCTTCCTTGGAGCAAGTTGTTTTAGCTGCATTTATCTTAGAAACATAAGACTCCTTCCTTGACTCAGGAAAGTCTTTCCCACAGCACTTGAGACAGCTTTTGAGCCTTGTTTATAGAAAATTGCAAAGATTTCTAAAGGAGGAAGGGGAAAGAGTCTTTAAATTCTGGGGGGAGCCTACTCTTATCTGTGGAATTAAAGTCCACTATTTAGCTGACTAGCTAAATAGATACCTTACATTTATAATAATTCTTTCAAGACATACCAGCTAAACCATGTGATTTCAGCAGCCATGGCTCCAGCATCTGGCTGTGTTTTGACGTTTCGAAGATGTAGAGGTATTGTGTGGAATTGCAATGTTTTTGCTCAAACGTCAGTGATAATATTCCTGGCATGCTCAAGCAGTGGGTATTCCTGTGCCTAGGTACCTCATTATCTGCAGATGCCATAATGAGAATATGAACGCTGTCAATCACTTTGAGACACTTGTAAAAGCAACAATATAGGAAAGCTGTCCTTGATTTTCTCTTACTCTTTCTCTGTGTTGGTAGGCTGGGAAAATCATTTGGATGTGAGGAACTTGGACTTTGTTTGGCCTGTTTGTAACAAACTTGGATCTCCCTCAAGCCACAGTCGTTGAATATATCCAACTCATCTTTCCTTGAGAGGGAAGGACAGGACCCACAAGGAACTCTCCTGGAGTCTTTCAGACAACTTCTATCTTTAAAAGAGGTTGTGGGGGACTTGCAATGGTTTATCCCATGTGACCATCAATGCCAGATAAATCTTAATTATAGAATTAAAATTTATGGACGTTCCCTCTCTCTTTACTTCAAGACTTCATAGACAGCTCAGCTTCAAAGCAGAAAAATCATACTTTCCAACCAAAAAGTAGTCAAAATTCTTAAGGAGAGCAGGCTATCCCTGGAAACCACCTTTTCATCCAGAAGGGCTTTTCCCAAGCTAGATGTGTGAAGGTTTTTAGGAAGTGTTATGAAATCCCTACAGATGTAGATACAAAACATCTGCAATAGTTGACAGCTTCACAGATTTAGTGAAGTTACTTCTGAAAGGCATATTCTGTAAGTAAACATCTTGTGCTTCCTAATTATCAAAAGGGGAAATAGTTTGACTAGTCTCTCTTTATGTTTTGCTCATTTCAATTTGACATCCATGGAATATTTGGTAGATAATATTAACCTTTCTTAACTCTGATGTCTAAAAGTTAGACAATGAAGTCTGAGCTAGTTACCCTTTAAAGTCAGTGGAGTGAAACAGGGCAGTTGGTGCAAAGACAGAGTCTTAGCATTGGTCAAATGAATTGGATTTATAGTCTCCACTGATGATAAAAAAAAGATGTAGGTTAGCCACTAGTGCAGGCTGGATACCTGACATTCTTAATGCTGGGGGAGATTGATTCCACCCGTCACTCCCAAAAATATTGCATCATGACCTCGTGTTTCCCACATCTGGCAGTGAGCCTCCAGAAGCTGAGGTGGCTCTCTGGGGGCACTGACCAGGGGGCTTGTCTCACCCAGCCATGCTGCAAGACAGCCCAGCAAAATCTCCTTTGGCCTCAGTAGTGCCCAGCTGCCTCTGGAAATGTAGTGTTTACATTGCTGGGGGTGCAATGATAACTGTGTTAGGCTAGATAAAAGTCTAAATTAGGCCTAGGGAAGCATCTCTATTTCCCTGAGGAGAGATCACTGCATCCTTGCCCAAAGTCACCGAATGGGGTCCCAACCTTTGAATCTGCTCTGCTCATGCAGGATGAGGTGAGGGCTGAAGAGTTTTATGGGGTGTGTGCTTCTGCACAACCATTTCCAGAGGTTGCTCGTGTTCCTCTCCTCTCTTTTAATTAATAAGTTAATGAATTCAGTGCTGATTTTGCATTGCCCTTTTGAGTGTCGGAAGGCATGATAAAGTAATCATGAATGTGTTGGTGGAAGGCTTAAAGTGGCTTAGGATTCACAGATCTGAGGACGGTGCCCAGAGGCGGGAGGGAGGTGACACAACAGGGTAGCAGAGCAGAGGTTGGGCTCCATTGCTGGATGAGTACCCGGGCAGCTGCTGTTGTTAGCAGGATTACCATTGCAGCCCCTAGACTGACCCCACTTGAACAATTCTGTTGAGGTTTTTTCTGAAAACTGGTTGGGCTTTCATTCTGGAGTTACTTGAACTCCTTTGTATTTTCCATCACTCTTGCTGCAAGTCTTTTGGGCACAGCTCCTCCCATCCTATCCTTGCATTTAACATAAACACAATTTAGCATAAAGGTGAACTTGATTTTATCATTTCATTGGGGCTCTGCACTGAAATTCAAACACGGTGTGTGTTTTCACTGAATTCATTTTACCTGTATAATCTCACATTAGAGTGGTATTGCCTTCCAGAGGGTCACTGCAGACTTGCACTGAGATAATTTTGTCATTGCAAGTTTGTGTGATAATAGGATTACCATAGGCATGTCTTGAAATTGTTCTGAGATTGCTGTGAGGATGTCAAGTCTCTATGCAAGGGTTTGCCTCACTAAGAGTAGCACAAACCAAGCTAGAAAACCTGAGGAATGTAAATGTATTACAATAAGAAACACACTTGATGTATCTTGCTCACAAAAGGAAACTGTTTGTGTTTCTAGAAGTTTTGCAACAGGTGTGAAAGTAAATCAGGAATGCTAGAAAGAAATGAAATATTTATTGCAGGTCGGATTTACATATGTAGATCA
Source organism: Corvus moneduloides (assembly GCF_009650955.1). Classification (NCBI taxonomy): domain Eukaryota; kingdom Metazoa; phylum Chordata; class Aves; order Passeriformes; family Corvidae; genus Corvus; species Corvus moneduloides. Next base: position 15,421,520 of record NC_045487.1, on the reverse strand, counting down.
AGGAACATACACAAAAATGCAAATGGAGTTACTATCAGTGTCTGTAGAAACAAATGCTGATATCAATACCTAATTAAACAGCTGCATGTGGCACTGTGGTTTATCAGAGCAATAATGAGGTCTGTCTCTTGGGGATGACCAATCAGAATCATAGAATCATTTGGGCTGGAAAAGACCTCCAAGACCATTGAGTCAAGCCTTCGATCCTCATCTTGTCACCAAGCCCAGAGCACTGAGTGCCCCATCCAGTGGTTCCGTGAACACCTCCAGGGATGGGGACTCCACCACCTCCCTTGGCAGCCCCTTGCAACGATTAACCACCCTTTCCATGAAGGAATTCCTCCTGATGTCCAACCTGAACGTCCCTTGGTGCAGCTTGAGTCTATATCCTCTTGTCCTGTTGTTATTTCAAAAATCATGTCAGCTTTTTTTATTCTTAATAAAAATGTTCCATTATCAGCATTACCACTACAATAGTGACTATCGTGGTATATATACAGTCATCTATGATTTCTTGTTTGAAATGCTGGTAACTATTATATGCAGAAGTTCTGATCAAATAGAAAGTGAATGAGCCCATAAAATTAATGTAATGGAAATAAAGAATTATTACAGCGTACTCAAATTTTAAACAAGTAGTGGGAAGTATTTAATTTCTGCTTATCATTTTTGATGCTGTTCTTAAGGCCTATTTAATTTAAGAAGAGCTTGTGGCTCCTTTTGGGAAAATAACTCCACCCAGAGAGGTGTATTGTATTCTATTCTACTCTAGTTCTGTCAGCTCCTTGCTTTTTTTCCCTTTTGATTACAGGGCATATTTGCAATGTGATGTACTGTAGCAGTATTATTTAAAATATGGCTATTAAGCTTACCTACCATTCTGAAAGCTAGGCAAAGCTCAGATCATCCTGCATGCGTCCCCATCCAAACCTTAGCAATGACAGATTAGCTTAGCAAAGGGCCTTGCCTGGCCGTCCCAGCTGGCTTCTGTACTCATTTCAAAAATATGTTTTCATCAAAAGCTCTTCAGCTGACAGCTGAGTTTGGGGGCAAATAAAACAGTAAAACTCCTGGCAATTTAATTTTTTGATGAAAGCTTTGACCAAAAAAAAGTTCATTGTTAAGTCCTGCTCATCTTCAGCATTATTTTCTGAGTAACTTTTACAGGTACCTCTATCTTTTACTACCAATTCCAGCTCAGAAACCATCAACCTTTCAGAGAGATCAAAGGAATTTCAGCTGGCCCTAAGGAGACTCCAGTCTACATGTGGTGGGTTAAAGTAGGTCACCACTGCATGAGAGACATTTGGGCTGTCCATGCACAGGGATGGTGAGTTGGTGGCTGGAACTGTGGAACAAGAGCTCAGAGCTGCAGGTACTTTAAAACCAATGATGCCAAGGGCTGCAGTCATTGAATCATGGAATAATTTAGATTGGCTGGGACCTCTGGATATCACCTTCTCCAACCCCTTGCACCAAGCTGTGTTAAACTTGTAAAATACCTTAATCAGTTTGTTTATTTTCTGTTCTAATTTCAAAATTATCTCACCTTTCATTCAAAGGTATAAATGCACCTTTGAAAATGAAGGCTTACACTCGTTTTCAAAAGGGTAAGTTGAGGTAACCCACTGCAGAGCTGCTGACTGAGACAGATCCACAGATTTCCCCCATCTTGCAGCTGTGTGCTTTCCTGCTAGGCATGCTGCCTGTTTGCAAGACAATTGGCCATTATTTACATGGAGGCACAAGATCCTTGTAATAAAATGCCCATCAAAGCAGTCATCAGGCTCATTTCTTCTCTTGGTATCATTCAGAGTTGTACATGTGTTTCCCATGGGCAGAATTTGACCCTTACTGCAGAAATTAGAAGAGGTTAGTTATTAAAGCAACGTGGTTTTGAAATTGTCTTGGTAGCTGCTAAGCACATCTGTGATTATGTCAATTTAGGTTTGCCTAAAAATATAAAGCTTTCAGTGAAATGTTAGAAGCAAGGAAAAATAATGCTTTTATGTGTTAATGACATATTCTGGAGAACCAAAATAAAAAAACCTGCATGGGGTTATGTTCTGGGCTCCCTTTTATTTTGCAACTCTTCATATACTGGATCGAGGTCTACAGTTGCTGACCACTGCTTTGATTATCTCACTGTAGCACATAATGCTTTGTACCCAGAGAATGTATTCCAGCAAGCTCCTAAATTGTATTTGGACAAAGAATAATTGAACACTGGACAGAATAACAAATGCTATGGTCAAGTTTGCTTCATGGGTTTATCGTGTTGTATTAACATGATAGAAATATGAATACTTAAATCTTATCTCAGGTATAGTTTATAACTGCATTAATCATTTACCGTATTATATATTTTTCATGTCACTAAGATTGTGAGGAAAAGATTCAATTTTCCCAGCGCAGTCAGTTGAATGTGGTTTAGATAAGTTAAAGGCACTGCATTAAACTGTTTCAACATGGCTTTCTCTTATAGATCCTATAAAAGGATGGGGAACATATATCAAACAGTAATAACTTATATTTTACTTTCTTTCTTAAAGTCATATAGCAGTGCATTTTCCATTTTCATTAAAATCAGATAAATGAAGTTACTAAGTTTGCCACTTACAGGTAAATGCATTCAAATTGATACAGGAATTTTTACCTACTATATTTGCTTCAAACTCTTGAGGGGAAATGCTCTCCTATCAATTAAAGTAGCAGTTTGATAGACACTGAAATTATCCAGAGATATCATAAAGAGGAACTACAAATACCCCCAATATACCCAACAGTGTTTCACTTTCCTTACATTTACTGGTGATGGGGAGTATGAACCTTCCAAATAAGAGAGTGGCTCACCAGCACACCTCTCTGAGATTTCAGCACACCACAAAGCACTCCCATTTTACTCCACATAAAATAGGAATATGTACTAGCATGTGTATCATGCACTGCCAGCTGCCTTTCTAGATCATTATAAGAACATTGAGCATTCACTGTCCGTGAATTATACGTAGATTCTAATTTGCAAGAGGGATACTTATTCATTTCCTCAAAATCAAGAGGTGGCCAAAGTAAAGAGAGTGGAGGGAGAGGTGAGGGATTCTGGGGAGGCCGTGTCATGGCTATGACACTGAAATACTGGGACTGGAGATGAATCCATGGTGTTTCAGCAAGCTTTCACAACTGCTCATGGCCGTGTTTTGGAGAGTCCCATTTAATACAAAAAAAAAAAAAAAAAAGAAAAAAGAAAAAAAAGACAATTACACTATTCTATCTGTCATGCTTTGCCATCATGCATTATTACTGCTTTTCAAAAGTTTTGTGCCTGGGAAAACTGTTGAAATATCAGGATCCTTATGCCATGAGAGTGCCTTTGCTACAAAACTCCCTGCAATCATTTGTATCTATCTGATGCACTTCAACATCATGCTCTGTTTGCTTTATGACTGTAAAAATAGATAGGATATTTTAAATATACTGTAGAACAATAACAACTTATTTTCCAGTCGAATTTTTTCTAATTGAGATCAACTGAAAAAATCTTCAAGAAGTTGTACAATATGGAAGGTTTCCTGCTATGGAGGATTTATATGCCCAGTCTGTAAGTGGTGAGTGAAGTGTTTGCCAGCTCTCAGTTAGTAGTTTCTATGTCATTACTGGATTTTTAGAGGGTTTTCCTTAAACTGCTTTGAATTACAGTGTCACAGAATGCTAAATCAATTACATATGTGTCCTTGTAGCTACCCATAAGGATACCTGCCATGATTTTTTAATGGTGCTTTTAGATTTCTTGTTTACTTCCATGAAGTGAAGTAAAGGTCATAACACAGTGCAACTTATTTCTTAAAGTTTAGAAAAAAATCAAAACAGCAGGCCATAGAATAGAAAGGTGAGATTCAAAGACACAAATCACTTCACAGTCACAAAAATTGCCAAAAAATAGCAGCTTGCAGCTGTGCACAGCAGGGACAGAAAACATTAAACACATGTTAAATAACAAATAGGAGACTT